>NW_015174965.1:3477-13827 GCF_001447785.1 Gekko japonicus | reverse complement strand
GAAGTACAATCCCATAGAGTCCACCCTCCAAAGCATCCAGTTATCTCTGTAGTCTGGAGATGAGCAGAAATCCCAGGGGATCCCAAGGTCCCGCCTGGAGGCTGGCACACCTAGGCAGCACCCTCTGGGTGACTTGATACCACCTGATTTGCACGACTCAACTAGGCCCCGGGTGCTAGCTACTGTTTATCAGCAGCCGCCCTATGAAAGCCAGTGTGGGGCCGGTGGTGGATCGGGCCCCGGGGGGAACTCCACCCCGACGTGCACGTCACCCGGAAGTGACGCGGGCACGCCGGGGATGCTGGGGGTGGGGCCACGGTCATCCGAGGGAAAACTCTATGGTTTTCCCTCGGATGGTCGTGGCCCCGCCCCCAGCGCGCCCGCGTCACTTCCAGGCGACGTGGATGCTGCGCGCGCACGCTCCAGCCGCCAGCCAGGAGTCCCCCGCTGCGGCTGAATTCACACTTGGCAACCCTAGCAGCAATTAGAGCATCAAAGTAGAGTCTGCAGGTCTTGCGGTGGAAGCCGAGTGGATGCTTTTGGACCAGTCACACGCTTTCAGCCTAGCCAACCCCACGGGGTTGTTCTGCAGGATAAAAAAGGAGGAGAGAGTAATGTAAGCCGCTTTGGTCCCCACTGTGGAGAAAGACTGTAAATTTCCTAAGGACAGACTGTGGAGGAGGGGGGTGGAGACGGAAAGCTGAAGGCGGAGAAAGGCAGAGAAAGGTAGGTTGGCTGCTGGGTGGGAAGGAAATCGCATTGCCAACTCCAGGTAGCATATTAGGCCACACCCATTTCAGCACAGCTCATTGGCATATTAAGCCACACCCCCATGCCTTCCCTTGGTTTGCCTGGGCGCCCCGCGGCTGCAGGGAGCCCGGGCAAGCCAGCCTTTGGACAGGCCGGGGAAGGCACGGGGAGGCATTTAAATGCCTCCCCAATCCTTCCAGGCCCTCCCCCGGCCCGCCCACCTCGGAGTCACCGGGGGGAGGGTCTAGGGTTCACAAGTCCTACCTTCGTAATAGCGGGGGCAGTCCCGGACGTCCCCGGGAGTCTCCTGGCATGTGTGCTTTGCGTGCACGCCACAATCACGTCACCCGGAAGTGATGTGATCGCGTCAGGCACGTTGGGGCGGGCCACAATCATTCGAGGGGAAACCATAGAGTCTTAGACTGTCTCCAGGTGGGACCTGGAGATCCCCTGGAATTACAGATTATCTCCAGACTACAGAGATCAATTCCCCCTGGGGAAAAATGGATGCTTTGGATGTTGGACTCTATGGCCTTATACCCCACTGTGGTCCCTGTCCTCCACAGGCGCCATCCTCAAATCTCCAGGAGTTCCCCAACCTGGATTTGGCAACTCTACCCCACCATCCCCTGCCGGTGGCCAGGAGGGGCCTCCTGTTCCCTCTAAGATGAGTGAATGTGAGCTAGCTCACAGTTTCTTAGCCTCCGGCTCACACATTCTTGCCTCCGCTCAGGGAGGAGGCCTCCAGGGCAAACTAATTTGTGCAGCAGCCCAATCGCTCGCTCCCGACTTGAATGCCAAAGTAGCTCACAAAGTAGGATTTTTGCTCACAAGACTCCCCGGCCTTAGAGGGAGCGTTGCGTGACAACCCTAGATGCAGGGCTATTTTGGGGCGGGAACACACAGGAACAGAGTTCCAGCTGGCTCCCGAGTTGGCCACGCCCAGCAGGAGCTCATTAGCATAAGAGGCCACACCCAACAGCAGGAACTCATTGGGATTGGCTACATTAGGGGTGTGTGGCCTAACATGCAAAGGAGTTCCTGCTCCAAAAAAAACCCCTGGGTTTTGACAACAAACAAGGTAAACAGAATAAGAAGCAAAAGGTGGGTGTGGCTGGATGACCAGACTTCTGGTAACATGGGGGTGCGGCCTAATGCGCTAATGAGCTGTACTATCAGGGGTGTGGCCTAATATGCTAATGAGTTTCTGCTGTTGGGTGTGGCCTATTATGCTAATGAGTTCCTGCTGGGCTTTTTCTGTGAAGTAAACGGCCTCTCTCTTTTTATTCCGGACGCCCTTTCTAGGTACCTGTACTTGCCGAAAAGACCAACGGTAAGAGACCTTTCCTCCCTCTCGGCTTTTCCTGGGTTCTCTTTTAGGGTTTCAGCTCTGGGTTGGAAAATACCGGGAGATTTGAGGCGTGGAGCCTGGGTAGGCGGGGTTTGGAGAGGGGAGGGACCGCAGTGGGGCGTAATGCCATAGAGTCCACCTTCCAAACCGGCCGTTTCCTCCAGGCGATCTGATCTCTGTCGCCTGGAGATCGCCAGGAGATCTCCAGCCACCACCTGGAGGTTGTAGACTCTAGCTCAGTTTGCTCCTGCCAAGTCACCCCCGAAGAGTTGTTTTCTCTTTCTCCTCTTTCTGTTCAGATGAATTGGGAAAGAGCTCCAAAACCGGCCGCGGGTAAATCCCATCAGTAAAAAAAATAACAACAGAAAGCAACAGTTGTGGACAGTTGAAGCCAGGAAGGGATTTCTCAACCTCTCCTAAGGATCCAAGATCCAGGTTGTTCTTCTGGTATATTCTGAGGACAAACAAAGGTTGCTTGAATATGTTGTCGAAGACTTTCATGGCCAAAGTTCATTAGTTGTTGTAGATTTCCCGGGCTGTACGGTCGTGGTCTTGGCATTGTAGGACCTGACGGTTTTGCCAGTAGCTGTGACCGGCATCCTCAGAGGTATAACACAAAAAGATGGAGTCCTCCGTCCATGTGAGATGGAAAAAAATGGTAGGCAGGTCATTTATATCTACTCAGGAAGGTGGGGTAGGGCTGAGTCCTTATCTTGTAGGAGTCCCCCAGGCTGTGACATGCAACTGCAGGAAACCATGCCCTGAAAAACACAAAATTGTCCTGAAAAACACTTAAAATGCCCTACATCTCACAACAGCACTACAGATAAAATTCGAATTTCAACAGCCAGCCCATATGCAAAAGAACCTCCTCAGGAAAGCTCCTCCATTAGCAAGGTTGATTGGTGTGCTGGACGTCTTCTTTCTCCTCTCTTGGAAATGCCTTGTCCGTTTTGCTTTCATTTTTAACTTCGGATATTTCCTGGCTTCCGAGAGTTTACAACGGCAAACGGGATGCTGTTTCTTAAAAGTTAGATGGGGGGAAAGAGAGTCACACCCTACGGTAGGAGTCCCCAATCTTTTTGAGCCTCCGGGCACATTTGGGATTCTGACACAGTGTGGTGAGTGCAGCCATAAAACGGCTTTCACAAAATGGCTGCCGCAGTTGACCTTCAGTCACACAGTGAAGATGTTTGTGCTGTGGTGGCAGCGGCTGCCAAAGCAACGTTGGTTTTTTAAAAAAATCTGCACAGCCAATCAAATCTCCAACAGCGAATGAGAAGCCTTGAAGGCCAAAAGCCATACTTGGCCTCTCCCCCTTTCTAAAAACACTTGGTGGGCACCGGGGAAAATGCCAGCAGGTATCATGGTGATCGTAGGCACTATGGTGCAGATCCGTGCCCTGTGGAAACTGCCTGGAATTTGAGGCGATATCTTCCCCGTCTCTTACTCCTCTCTTCTGGCCACCAGTCCCTCTACCTTGGTTGTCACGGAACTCCCCGCCCTTTGAAGGAATTCGTTCAAGTTCAGAGGCAGTCAACTTTGGAACCCCACTACCAGGATGAGGTAACATCACAGGAAGGCCTCGGCCTCTCTGCTCTGTTGTTGGACCTCCAGAGGACGTTGTTGGCCACTTTGTGGGATAGGATGCTGGACTGGATGGGCCACTGGTCTGATCCAGCAGGGCTCTTCTGATGTTCTTATGAAGGCCTCAGCCTCTCTCCCCTGTTGATGGTCATCCGAAGGAACTGCTTGGCCACTGTGTGAGACAGGATGCTGGACTAGGCGGACCACTGGTCTGATCCAGCGGGGCTCTTCTGATGTTCTTAGGAAGGCCTCAGCCTCTATCTATGCCCTGTTGTTGGCCCTCCAGAGGAACTGGTTGGCCACTATGTGAGACAGGATGCTGGGCTAGATGGACCCCTGGTCTGATCTAGCAGGGTTTTATTATGTTCTTAAGGGAGCCTCCATATTCAGAGGCAGTCAACCTCTGAATCCCAGTGCCTGGAGGCAACCTCAGAAGAAGGCCTCGGCCTCTGTGCCCTGTTGTTGGCCCTCCAGAGGAACTGGTTGGCCACTGTGTGAGACACGATGCTGGGCTAGATGGACCCCTGGTCTTATCCAGCAGGGCTCTTCTGATGTCCTCATGAACGCCTGCACCGCGGACAAGAAGCAAAGGGACACGAACCCTAGCCCTTTGGGGTTATGACCATCCCGTGGTCTGTACAGAAAGACTAGTGAGGGGTTCTCCGGTCTGAATCAACATTCCGTGTCTCCTTTTCAGAGAAGAAAAGACAGAGTGACGAAGGCTGTTCCAGTCGAGAGAGTGCGACCGTCGCTCGGTGGGAGAGAACCCTCAACGCCACCAGTGGATTCACGAAATAAAACTCCGTTCTGGCAACCATTCGCTGCTGAGCACAGCTTGTGGCGAGGCAGCCAAATGAGTTATTTGAGAACCACGGGATGCACGGTGTCCGTCTGGCCTTTTGAAGGACGAGGCTGTTTGGGTTCTGGTTCCTGTTCTAAAACAAGTTCCCACCCTTTCAGTGGAAGCTCTCCTGACTAGGGTTGCCAATCTCCAGGCGCCGGCGGGAGAACATAAGAACATAAGAGACGCCAATGTTGGATCAGGCCAAAGGCCCATCTAGTCCAACACTCTGTATCACACAGTGGCCAGAAATACTAGGTGCCATCAGGAGGTCCAGCAGTGGGGCCAGGACATTAGAAGCCCTCCCACTGTTGCCTCCCCCCCCAAGCACCAAGAAGACAGAGCATCCCTTGCCCCAGAGCCCCTATCTATACCTTGTGGCTAATAGCCACTGATGGACCTCTGCTCCGTATGCTTATCTAATTCCCTTTTGAAGCCGTCCATGCTTGTAGCCGCCACCACCTCCTGTGGCAGTGAATTCCAAGTGTTCATCACTCTTTGGGTGAAGAAGGACTTCCTTTTATCCGTTCTATCCCTTTATCCGTTTATCCGCTCAGCAATTTCATGGAGTGCCCACAAGGAGTTCTTGTATTGTGAGAAAGGGAGAAAAGTACCTCTTTCTCTACCTGCTCTGTCCCGTGCGTAATCTTATAAACCTCAATCATGTCACCCCTCAGTCGTCGTTTCTCCAAGCTAAAGATCCTGGGAGATCTCCAGGAATCACAATTGATCCGGAGAGTAGAAAGGCCAGTTCCCCTGGAGAAAACGGGAGATTCTGAGGACTGGCCCTGTGTCGGATCGTCAACCTCCAGGTGATGGCTGGAGATCTCCTGGGATTACCACTGGTCTCCGAGTGATAGAGGCCAGTTCACCTGCAGTGAAAGGGACTCTTCGGAAGGTGGACTCTACGGCATTGCACCCCATTCGAGTCCCTCCCCTCCCCAATCCCCACCCTCCCCAAATCTCCCAATAATTCCCAGCCCAGAGCTGAGAACGTTTAAGAGCTCCATCTTTCTAAAAACAGAAAAAGGAGGGGGGGTGAATCAGAGCTCCGACGACAGCCCTGCCGAGTGGGAAACCTTGGCCTGTCGTGTCAACCTGCCTCCTGCTGGGCTTTGCTTTTGTTTGGGCCCCCGGAGGTTTCTTTGGCCAGTCTGATTTCTGCACTCGAGGCTGGACTGGCCAGAGGATTGGTTTGCCAGCGGGTTGGGGAATATGGCAGCTGCTTGGTGTCGTGGTTAAGTGCGCGGACTCTAATCTGGGAGGACCGGGTTGGATTCCCCACTCCTCCGCTTGCACCTGGCTGGGTGACCTTGGGCAAGCCGTAGTTCTGATAAGAGCTGTCCTTGAAAAAAGAGCAGTTTCTGTCAGAACTCTCTCAGCCCCACCGACCTCACAAGGTGTCTGTTGTGGGGAGGGGAAGGGAAAGGAGTTTGTAAGCCGCTCTGAGACACCTTTGGGTAGTGAAGGGTGGGGTATAAATCCAATCTCCTCTCCTCCTCCTCCTCCTGCTAAAAGCAACATTGCTAAAGCCAAAAATCTCCAACGGCTCACCCAAAGCCTTGCGGGGCAAAAGTCCCACCCGGCCCCTCTCAAGTTCTAAACACATTTGGTGGGCCCCAGAAGAAAGTGTCTGCCGGAGCGATGCTGCCCCTGGGCGCCACGTTGGGGTTGCCCCGCTTTTGAATCCATACTGACGACAACTACGTAGGTGTGCTCTGAGGCCAAGAGGCCGGCCGGCCTCCACCTCCGAGAGTTGGCGTCTGTGGACGGTTGCAGAAGAGGGATCCGAAACCTGCAAACTCACACAAGTGCATTTTGAACACGGGATCGCCCAGAGTCAAAAGCCGGGACAGAAACGCAGAGCGGCTGCTCGAAGGCAAGCCAGTGGAAGCAGAGGCACGCTCTCTAGCAAGAAAAGCGGCCTTGTGCTAACCTGTGCATATGATTCGAATGCACCCAAGGTCCTCCTTTTCGTGCTGAGGACGAAGAAGGAGACCTTTCCTTAGAAGTTAGTTACAAACCCTTCCTGGACGTCTTCTGCAAACCCCCTCCCGGCTTCTGAGACGGCACTAACAGATCTTTACAGTCGTCAGGACTAGCAACTTCTTCTTTTCTTTTTTTAAGCGGAGGTTTTCCTGGATGCAAAGTGCTGCAGCCGGAATCAGACACACAGGTCCGGTTGCAAAAAAAGAAGAAGAGAGATTGCAGAGAGAGGGTAACCGGTGGGGGTCTGCCAGGACAACCTGTTCCAGAGGCCTGCATTTCAAGCCGTGTGGGCGAATAAGAATGGGCAAGAGGTTTGAGGCATGTCCCCCCTCCCAAACCCCCCAGGCAGGTCGCTGGCTTCCCCACACGCGCAGGAACACTCACACCTTCTGCTACTCTGTTACATTCCTGTCGTCCTTGTGCAAGAAGAAGCCGTGCGCGGGTGACTGAGAGTGAAAAAGGAACTGACAGTCCATGACCGGCAGGGAAACAGGTGGGGTGGGGGTTGTTCCTTGAGATTGGAAAAGAAACAGATCTGAACAGTTTCACTGTCGCTTCCCAGACTTTTCTGCCTGCAATAAAGGAGAGGCTTAGAATCAGGGGGGGCGGGGGGGGAGAGAGAATTATTTTGTCAGTTGGTTTATTACTTATGTGGTTTATAGTCCGCCTTTCCCTCCTGGAGGTGGATGATGCGGAATGAGTCAATACACTTGACAGGAGGGGACCGTCCATAAATAATGCGATCGGATTTGGGCTGTAAAAACCAGCCAGGGATCCAAAAACAGAACCGAAGCAAAGCAAAGCACAGCGACGGACACGACATACTGAACAATGCGAAACACATTGAACAATGCGAAAATTCCACAGGTGGAAATGCTCCCTCTAAGCTGTGGAGTCTTGTGAGCAGAAATCCCACTCGGCGAGCTGCTGGCGTTAAAGCTGTGAGCGAGCCATTGGGCCGCCGCATCCATTGGTTTGCTCGGGAGCTCTCCTGCCTGAGCTAAGGCAACAACGTGTGCGCCGGAGGCTAAAAAAAACGGTGAGCTAGCTCACACTAACTCAGCTTAGAGGGAACACTGGTTTCAGCAAGCCATACACAGAGGGATAGAGCACGGTCCCTAATACTTTATCTAAGTAACTTTGTGAATCATTTACCCTGTTCCCTGCGTAGAAAATCCCTCTTGAATAGTTCGTTTTTTGCACAGTTTGCAGAAAGCCAGGAGAATTGGATAAAGGCTGAAAGAGGGGCAGCTGAGGAGGGAAATGAAGTGAATGGGGGGTGGGGTGGGGAGTGAATGGTACCGGTGGCAACGGATGCTCATGGAAGGGAATGGCTTTGGAAGGGGTCTTTGCATCTGACGTCTGGGATAAATCTGTGAATGACACGCCGTTCCAAAGTCCGCTTTGCAATTTGTTTTCTGCAAGACACCTTTAAACTAATTTAAACAATCCAGCTCTTCATAGTCTCAGAGAGCAGCCGTGTTGGTCTGTGGCAGGTCGACTCGAGTCAGGGACCCCCAAGATTTTCAGGGTATAAGGATCCAAGAGTCAAAGTAAGATGCCAAGGTATTCAACAAAGAAGA
This sequence comes from Gekko japonicus, assembly GCF_001447785.1. Classification (NCBI taxonomy): domain Eukaryota; kingdom Metazoa; phylum Chordata; class Lepidosauria; order Squamata; family Gekkonidae; genus Gekko; species Gekko japonicus. The sequence continues at coordinate 5,726 of NW_015174965.1, read as the reverse complement.
AGAAAAAGATTAGATTTATACCGCAACCTTCACTCGGAGTCTCAGAGCGGTTTACGAACTCCTTCCCTTTCCTCTCCCCGCGACACCCTGTGAGGTGGGTAGGGCTGAAAGAGCTCTTTTGAGAACTGCTCCTGAGAGAACCGGCTTGCCCAAGGTCATCCAGCAGCTGTAAGGAGAGGAGTGGTGAATCAAACCCGGTTCTCCGAGACTAGAGTCCGCGCACTTAACCACTACACCAAACTGGTGTACCTCTGGCTCTCAAAAACTCATACACCCCCCCAAATTTTGTTGGTCTCTAAGATGCTCTGGACTCGAGCTTAACTGTTCAGAGCCTTCTGGGGGACAACTTCTGGATTAGAAAATCATGCAAAGGGAAATGAGGTGGAGCTCTCTCTTCCATTCGAGGGTACTCCTGCAGCGGCTGCACGGTATGAAATCGAACACAGTCAAAAACAGAATGACAATGCGCTCAGACACAGGGCGTGGGTTTTTGTGTTTTTTTTAAGTATGGTGTCGGAGTAGGATCCAGGAGACCTGGGTTCGAATCCCCCTGCTGTCATGGAAGCATGCAGGGTGACTTCGGGCCAGTCATGCTCTCTCGGCCTAACCTACCTCAAAAGGCTGTTGTGAGGATCAAGTGGAAGAAAAGGAGAATGATGTAAGCTGCTTTGGGTCCGCATTGGGGAGTATTATAGGGGGAAGGAGGAGGAATTAGATATAAGCCTCACCCTTCACTATCTGAAAGAATCTCAGAGCAGCTTATTTATTTATTTATTATTTATTATTTGGATTTATATCCCGCCCTCCCCGAAGGCTCAGGGCGGCTAACAAGGGCATAAAATGCCAGATTATAACAATAAAACAATATAAAATACAATAATACAGAGTACTACAGTTAATTAAAATTGGTAAAAAATAAAATCGGTGCTCCAATACTCACTCTGAATGATACAACCAAGTTTACAATCTCCTTTCCCTTCCCCTTAGGAGCGCGGACTCTAATCTGGGAGAACCGGGTTGGATTCCCCACTCTTCCTCCGCATGCAGCTGCTGACGTGATCTTGAGTCAGTCACAAGTTCTCTCAGAGCTGTTCTCTCAAGGGCAGTCCTCAAGAGAGTTCTCTCAGCCCCACCTCCCTCACAGGGTGTCTGTTGTGGGGAGGGGAAGGGAAAGGAGATCGTAAGCCGCTCTGAGACTCCTTCGGGTAGTGAAGGGTGGGGTATAAATCCAATCTCTTCTTCTCTTCTTCTTCTTCAGATACCTGATATCTGATCTTGAGATATCTAAAGAAGGGAGCAGTGACTCAGGAAAGCTCCTCCCCTGCCACAGATTTTGTTAGCCTTTAAGGTGCTGCTGGATTCTCGCTCTTTTCCCCTGCTACAGACAGACTAACGCGGCTACCTGTCTTGATATAGTTTAACTAAATAAGCAAAGCAAGCGTATCTATGGCCAAAAAAAGGCAGATTCAGTCTTGGGTTGCATTAAAAGGGCCAGAGCATCGAAATCGCAGGAGGCTGTCGCCCCTCTGTATACTTCCTTGGTCAGGCCGCACCTGGAGTCCTGTGGGCAGTTCTGGAGACCTCGCTTCAAAAAAGATGTGTGGGTAAAATCGAGAGGGTGCAGAAGAGAGCGACGAGGATGATCGGGGGTCTGGAGTCCGAGCCCTGCGAGGAAAGGCTGAGGGCCCTGGGAACATTTAGAAGAGGAGACTGAGGGGGGCATGACGGCTCTCTTTAAATATTCGAAAGGCTGCCATTTGGAGGAGGGCCAGGAGCTGTTCCAGTTGGCGGCAGAGGAGAGGACCCGAAGCAACGGGATTTAACTTCCACGCAGAAAGGCATCGGCTTGATATCAGGAAACACTTTTTCACGGTCAGGGTAGTTCCAAGGTGGAATCAGCTGCCTAGGGAGGTGGTTTTAGCTCCCTTTCACTGACAGCTTTCAAGAAGAGTCTGGACGAATATTTGTCAGAGACGCTTCAGGCTGGTCTTGCATTGGGCAGGGGGTTGGACTAGACGGTCTGTATGGCCCCTTCCAACTCTATGGTTCTGTGATTCTATACCAGTGGAATCAGCTGCTTGGGGAGGTGGGGAGCTCCCCATCACTGACAGCTTTCAAGAAGAGGCTGGACGAATATTTGTCAGAGACGCTTCAGGCTGGTCCAGCATTGGGCAGGGGGTTGGACTAAAATCAGAGGTTCCCAAACTTCTTTGGCCTACCGCCCCCTTTTCAGGAAAAAAAAATTTCTC
>NW_015174965.1:0-3324 GCF_001447785.1 Gekko japonicus | reverse complement strand
CTCTTTAAATATCTGAAAGGCTGTCATTTGGAGGAGGGCAAGGAGCTGTTCCAGTTGGCAGCAGAGGAGAGGACCCGAAGCGACGGGTTTAAATTACACGCGGAAATGCATCGGCTGGATATCAGGAAAAACCTTTTCACAGAGTGGTTCCAAGGTAGAATCAGCTGCCGGGGGAGGTTGTTTTAGCTCCCCTTCACTGACAGCTTTCAAGAAGAGGCTGGACGAATATTTGTCAGAGACGCTTCAGGCTGGTCCAGCATTGGGCAGGGGGTTGGACTAAAATCAGAGGTTCCCAAACTTATTTGGCCTACCGCCCCCTTTTCAGGAAAAATAAAAATTCTCGGCGCCCCCCTGGACATCTACCTTCAAAAAATGGACAAAAAGATGGCAGATCTGCACCCAAGGCTCCTACCACCCACCTGGATCATTTCAGCGCCCCTCGGGGCAGTATTGCCCCCTTTGGGAACCAGTGGACTAGACGGTCTGTACGGCCCCTCCCAACTCTATGGCTCTGTGATTCTATGCCAACCTTCTGCCAAAGGTGGTAGTCATCTCTTGCCCTCGCGACAACCCTGTGAGGTAGGGCGGGGCTGAGAGCAAGAGCGTGGGTGCGTGCAACGGGCCGAAGTCTACAGTTTCACGGCAGAAGGGGGGACGGAGCCCTGATCTCCCCACTCCTAGCCTGACACTCAAACTACGAACGTGAGTATATAGGTGAGGTAGCACCGGAAGGTTACTCGTCCCATAGAAGGCCCTGAGAAGGGAGCCAAATCCTTCACTCACGTAGCCCCTCGACGGCCTGTCTGTCTCCATTAAAACACAGTGGGAAAGCCGGGGGACTGTGGGGGGAACTACAGAAGCAGGCCACGACCGACACTTTTACTGGTGTCCCCCAAGTGGAAGATCTCTGGGCTCCGCTTGGGGGCAGTGTTCCTGCTAAGCTGAGTTAGTGTGAGCCGGCTCACAGTGTTTAAGCCTGCAGCTCACAGATTTTTGTCTTCGCTCAGGAAGGAGGGCTCCAGAGCAGACGTAATTTATGCAGCAGCCAAATCGCTCGATCGCAACTTTAATGCCAGGAGCTCACAAAGTAGCGTTTTCTGCTCACAAGACTCCATAACTTAGAGGGAGCATAGGACTGGGGGGGACGACTGGGCTGGACTCAGGATACAGTCAGTGTTCCCTCTAAGCTGAGTTAGTGTGAGCTGGCTCACAGTTTTCTTAGCCTCCAGCTCACACGTTTTTGTCTTAGCTCAGAAAGGATGGCTCCGGCGCAAACTAATTTATGCCGTAGCCAAATCGCTCGCCCACAACTTTGATGCCAGGAGCTCCCAAAGTAGGATTTTTGCTCACAAGGCTCCATAGCTTAGAGGGAACATTGGACACAGTGTTCCCTCTGAGCTGAGTCAGCGTGAGCTAGCTCACAGTTTCTTAGCCTCCGGCTCGCACATTCCTGCCTTAGCTCAGGAAGGAGGGCTCCAGAGCAAACAAATCGATGCGGCAGCCAAATGGCTCACTCACGGCTTCAATGCCAGTAGCTCACAGAGTAGAAGTTTTTGCTCACAGCATAGAGGAAGCATTGTGGTGGTGGTGGTGGTGGGGAGTGCATATCGGTCGCCAGGTCCCAGTCTGGTTCCTCCTTGGGCCTGGATTTCCAAAATCAGGTCGATCTTTGCTGACCTCCAGAAGGGCCTGATATGATTGATGGATCACCTGACTTTGTTTGTGGGGGGGTGGCTGGGGGGGTGTCTGCAAACCGTTTTGACAGATCTCTGCAGACTGTTTTGACAGACGGGGCGATCCGGAGAAGAAACTGGTGCCGCTCTGTCTCCTCCGGGAGAAAAACAGACCCCCCCCCCACATCGCCTCCCTGTTGCTACACGAAGTCAAGAGGTCAAGGCCAGCTGGGTCAGAGGGGGGGGCAGCAACCGGGCGGGGCAGACGGAAGCCCGAAAGGTGGCTGGGGAAATAAGAGCCTGGGGGGTTGCCACCCTCCAGGCGGCGGCCGGAGATCTCCCGGGACTGCGACTGATCTCTAGGCCACAGAGATCGGTTCCCCTTGTTGTACGCACAGTCTATGAAACACTATTATACACTCTTGTTCTCCCAGATTAGAGGCCGCGCACTTAATCACTGCACCAAACTGGCTCTCTCGGAGGAGTCTCAGAGCGGCTGACAATCTCCTTTCCCTTCCCCTCCCCACAACAGACACCCTGTGAGGTAGAAGAAGTGGTGATTGGATTTATACCCCGCTCTTCACTACCCAAAGGTGTCTCAGTGTGGCTTACAAACTCCTTTCCCTTCCCCTACCCTATGAGGTAGAAGAAGAAGTGATTGGATTTATACCCTGTCCTTCACTACCCAAAGGTGTCTCAGAGCGGCTTACAAACTCCCTTCCCTTCCCCTCCCCACAACAGACACCCTGGGAGGCAGGTGGAGCTGAGAGAGCTCTGACAGAAACTGCTCTTTTTCAAGAACAGCTCTTATCATAAGTACGGCTTGCCCACGGTCATCCAGCCAGGTGCAAGTGGAGAAGTGGGGAATCATACCCAGTTCTCCCAGATTAGAGTCAGCGCACTTAACCACTGCACCAAACTGGCTCACAGGTGGCCTTATCAGCTTTGCACTAGATATGCTAGGTGCCACTTATGATTCTAATCACACAAACAGAGATCCATCGTGAACATATATTCAGATACTAACCTTGGTTCTTTGATGGCTATTGCTTAGAAGCATGCCGGGAAGACAGAAATACTAACTTGCTATTCCGCTAAGGCTTGTGGCCTCGGCAGCCGGCAGCAACTGCGCATTTTTCTGGTGTCGGTTAGCCTTGTTAAACGAAGAACAATAATACCCGGTAACTATATCAGCTAATATCGATAGAGGAGTCTATTGTTTAGCTAGGGGGAAAGGACTTCGCTTGAAGAAGAAGAGAAGAGATTGGATTTATACCCCGCCCTTCACTACCCAAAGGAGTCTCAGAGCGGCTTACAAACTCCTTTCCTTTCCCCTCCCCACAACAGACACCCTGTGAGGTAGGTGCGGCTGAGAGAGCTCTGACAGAAATTGCTCTTTTTCAAGGACAGCTCTTATCAGAACTAGGGCTTGCCCAAGGTCATCCAGCAGGTATAAGTGGAGGAGTGGGGAATCAAACCCGGTTCTCCCAGATTAGAGTCCGCGCACTCAACCATGACACCAAACTGAGAAGACCCAACCCACAGATCTTAGCCCAATTAGATCTTTAGGACGAAATTAATGGAACCAATAATTATGCCTTTGTTTGCTCACGTCCTATCGAGTATAAAATGCTATATCACCCTTTGTAAC
>NW_015174964.1:118713-120454 GCF_001447785.1 Gekko japonicus | reverse complement strand
CTTCGACCCCTTCATCTAGATCACTGAAATTTTTTTTGAAAAGTATTGAATTGTGCCTTTAAGAAGGGTTGAAGTGAGATGCTTTGGGGTGTTTCTGTATAACAGTTGAATCTAAGATTTGAAACTTGACTCAGTTGATAGCAAGACTAACGGGATAAAGACTAAATGTATGGTTAAACTGGTGGAATGATCTCCTCTCTTTGGTTTTTAGTCAGTAGTGGGTATCTTTCTTTATCCTATAAATGTAGTTCCCCCTCCCTTTTTCCTTTGTAGTTTTGTAGTGTTATTTTAAAAATGCAATAAAAAATCCCCCCGGGGGCTTAAAAAAAAAGAATTAATCCATAAGCAGCTGAGTTCTGTCCCATGTTGTGCATCTAAAACTCATGTGTACACACTGCCTTCCTTGATTTACACCTCTAAATGTGCTCCCCTGTGCTGCTTCCAGCACTACTTGAGGGTCCCCCAACATTCAAAAGATAGGCTTCAGTGGAAGAGAAGGAATATTATGAGAAGTAGGGCCTGAAAAATTTCAATGTCCACTCTAAATTTTGAATGCAGTTTGGATCCTGCCCAATGGATTCAAATTCCAAGCAGGAAGGACAAACAGAATAATTGTGACTTATATAACAAGTCTTAATATAGGAATTGTTATTTTAATCAAAACTGCATAAAGTTGCTTACGAGTAATACCAATAGGTCTGAAGGAAAAGAGTTCTTTATTTTCAGATTACATACGCATGTACTGTTAACAGGCACAACCTTAAAAGAGGCATTCTGTTCTATGGACAAGAGAAAAGGGAAAGCCTTTTCTAAGGTAGCACTCACCACCCATAGATTTATAAATACTCATGGCAGCCAGATTACCTGGTGGAAATTTTTAAAATCAATTACACTAATCTGTCTAAGCATTAAGGCCTATTGAAAATTAATAGTGAGGTTGATTCCCTATCAGTAAAAATAGAGAGACATGAAATATGTTACCATGACAGCTGTGGAATTCAAGGTATAACAACCAGATGCAGAACAGAATTTGTTAAATTTGATTCGAGTATAATAAATAATCAGTTCTACTTTGTGCAGGCTAGGGATCTTCTCTACTTTCATACATAGCTGTACTATTTTACTTAAATGGGAAAATATTGCTATGTTTTAGTAATGTAACACTGCCACCTGTTGCTTATTAACAAGCACAAGATGCTCACACTGTCACACTGTGCACTGTAATGAACGCTACAAAAACAGCAGACGAGGTGACTCAAGGCTACTTACTGATTCTCAGTAAGGAACAAACCAGATATGACAATTGTGCAGAAAGGTGAAAGGCCAATTTTAACAGCAGGAAGTGTGTGGGTGGGTAGTAGCAGCCCCGTCTACCTCCTTGCAGCCCCTCTCCCAAACACTCTTCTCCCAGCCAAAGTCACTTCCAGTACTGAGTTCAGCTGAAGGAGAAAAGCCATGGGCTGGAGAAACTTCACCCCCCACAGTCTGCCTGCCTGTGTACTCCTTTCCTGCTAAAATGAAACCCCCTCCCTCTATGTGCGGGGGAAAGTTCTGGGTGTAAACAGACAAACCTGCCACCAACTCATCTAGTCTGCCCTATTTTTGAATCTCATGGTCGCAGGCCCCAATAAGGATTCCACTTAGTTTCTTTGAATCTCACATTTGAATTCATACCCCAGTGATGTCATGTACTGTTAAATACATTAAAAATAAGCAGTGTTACCTAGAACAAGAGCAGCAG
>NW_015174964.1:104960-118615 GCF_001447785.1 Gekko japonicus | reverse complement strand
TATTTCTGGCCACTGTGTGACACAGAGTGTTGGACTGGATGGGCCTTTGGCCTGATCCAACATTGGCGTCTCTTATGTTCTTATGTTCTTATGTTCCTTCTTATTACCCATACTATGGGCATTGGTATATAGGACTTGTTGCTCTGTACCTTTGTTTGACCTGTCCTACCCAGGTGGGCCCCCATTTTTTCTCTTTTTCATTGAAATCCCCATGTTGATCGTTCCATTCCCCTTGTGGCTTCAGTTTAAAGCTCTTCTGATTAAGCTCGCCAGGTTGTTTCCGAACATTTTCTTCCCTGACTTTGAGAGATGAAGTCCATCATGTGCTAGAAGGCCTTCTCTAAGAAAACTTATCCCGTGGTCCCAGAACCCAAAGCGCTCCTGCTGGCACCACCATCTCAGCCAACAATTCACCTCGAGTATGGTCTGTTCTCTTCACACTCCTCTTCCTATGACTGAAAGGATAGAAGAGAATACCACCTGTGCTTCCAATGCCTTTAACTGCCTTCCAAGAGCTTCATAGTCCTCTTTCATTTCTGTGATGGTATTCGTGGCCGTGTCATTTGTCCCCACGTGAACCAGCACAAATGGGTACTGATCAGTAGGTCTTATCAGTTTTGGCAGTCGGTCTGTAATATCCTGAATTCTGGCCCCAGGTAAGCAACACATCTCTCTCTTTCTATATGCAATGGTTGAGGAAATTCTGTTTCACTGTATCTGAAGAAGTGTGCTTGCACACGAAAGCTTATACCTTGAATAAAACTTTGTTGATCTTAAAAGATGCCGTTGGACTCCAACTTTGTTCTGCTGCTTCAGACCAACACAGCAATCACCTGGATCTACCTCCCCAAATGGGTTTACCTCTAAACTCTACTAAACACTGACATTTCAATTGTAAGCAGAATTGAACCCTTCAAAGCCCAGTTACTTCAATGGATTTTGAAGGGTGTAACTCTGTTTACACCCTTACGATCACACTGTCTGTCCTGCATGAAGTTTGCTATCCGTTGTTATAGCTCTTAATTAACAAGCCACCTATTGAGTTTATGACATTGTTCGCTTTGTATCAGTTCACCTAAAATTTACTTTATTAGATTTTCTCCTTCCTTTTTAGCAAACCAGTAATCCTAATTTCATTTATCCAAACTTTTTGGAAGAAATAAATTAAAAATATTTTATAAAAATTAATATTCTGACTGTGTAATCTTCTGTCAAGTCACTACAGTGATATCAGTGGGTTTAGACTGGAGTAATTCTGCATAGAAGTGTACTTTAAATTCCATAACAACTTAACTTATGTAGTGAAAAAGTTTGAACCTACTTTCACATTGGTGAATGTGGTATTATTTGTGTATTCAAAGGCTTACTTTTCTGCTGAGCCATTTGGTGTCTAAGGAGGATCTAGTGAGTAATCCATTAATTCATCTGTTTCATGGTTACGGTGCTGTCATTTAGCTGCATTGCTCTTCCACTTCATTTTGCACGTCTTATTGCTGATTTGGGACATATTAAAGCATGAGCTTGATTGCTAACTGAATGCTTTGCAATAATTTGTACTGAAAAACAAGTCCCTTTTTCTTCCCTCAATGTCTTCAGAATGATAAACTGTGCTTATTTTAAAAAGTGTACATACAATCCCAATGGTGAGTTTGTAAGTACAGCATTTTACAAGGTCCTTTTGTTTACAAGAACATTACAGTGTATGTAATGGATTGTTCATGTTACCTTCCCAGTAGTACTTTAAGGGAAGAAATGTAGTCACATGGAGGGGAAACATGTATCCAAACATTTCTTTCTATGGTAAATGTTAATCAGTAATTTTCCAGTATAAAGCCACTTTCACAGAAAGGATGTATTGGACAAATATCATTGTCTTTATTGGTTTAGCCCTTCTCTTCCAAGACTTCTTTTTAATGCACTTTGCATTTGGTTGATTTTTGAGCCTGAAAATCTCCTTTAGTCATGTTACAGTTGTTGGGATTTCTAGAAAATGGACAAGTTAGAATAAAGAACATATATGTGGTACAGAACAAACATTCAAGGCCCAACTTTTCTCCTTGACATTTCATTATCGTAATGTAGCTAGCTTTTAAGGTGAAGATAAATGAGCAATTTGCAACTGAAGCAAAATGGCCCACCATTTTAAATAGAAGCTCAAGGACGGAATCCTCTTCACAGCCATCAGCTGATAACAATCCCTGTACCTCTGTCACAGTATCTTTGTTCTCTTGTATGAGAAAAGATAGAGCATACAAAGTTCATGGTAAGATAAATGGGGTAAAAGGGAAGTAAAAGTATTCAGCCCTAAGGCACATTTCTAAAATATAAATATGTGTAAATTTTCAAGGGAAATTATATTTATATAAAAAAGGAGGAAAAGGGTAGAGGTATATCGGGACAACATCCACATGCTCTGTCCTCATGCCACTTGTTATCACTACCCCACCACTATCCCCTTCATTGACACAGAAGCATCAATGTGACAAAAATCTTGCCAGGTCCCTACCACCACCACTCAACAGTTCTCCCTTCTCCCTTAACCGTTGATTTGTGGATCACAGCTGCTGTGCTTCAGCTGTTAAATAAACAAGCCCTTGAGGGGCTGAAAGGGAAGAGCAAGAGCAGAGCTTACTTCCACCATTTTGAAAATAGAGCCTCCTCTCCAGATTGGCTGTAGGCCAAGTGTCCACACTGGGGTTCAACCACACGTATCCAGTAGGGTTACCAAGTACCTACCACGAATTGGTGGGGGACACATGCTTTCCCGCCGAAACATTCCTGCCTGTAACACACCCGTGTCGCACTATGCTGTCACCCAGATGTGACATCAGCATGCTGTGCACAAAGTCGGGCAATGCCCTGGCAATGGGGCTGAAAACTCGATGGTACCATCCATTTTTCAGCCCCATTGCTAGAGCGTCGCCTGGCTATGTGCCTACGTCATGTCTGGTTGACAGTAGAGTGCAGCATGTTTGTTTTCACCATGGGAATGTTCCTGCCAAGAACTATGTGTACCCCGTCGATTCACGGTAGGTACTTGGTAACCCTAGTATCCAGCCATTTCTTCTTTGAGCTGGAGGAATGAGGGTGGGAATTTTTTTTGCCCCAGCTTAAAAGTGAAAGCCCAGGGAGAGACACAATTCATTTTTGGAATGAGCATATTATATAGAAGTGAAAGGGAGGGGGGTTGTAGTTGTGGAAGGTAGGTGGATCAAAAGCTCAGTGAACAAGGCATCATAATTTCCTTTGATATGGGTGTAAAATGTGGCCCCGTTTTTTTTGAACACATTTCTGAGAATGTCAGGAATCACAGGAAGTTGTCTAACCTACTGCTTGCTAAATCTGTATTCAAAAATGGCTTCTAAATTATAAGAGCCTTGAGATTTCTTGGAGTTTCATCATTTTTATTGTAAGGTTTTAGTACTGTCTTCAGTGATACTAAGACTTTCTCTGTGTGTATATGCATTATTTATTTATTTGATTTCTAGCCCACCCTTCCCTGCACAGCTGGGCTCAGGGTGGGTTACAACAACAAATATATACAACTAATTTAAAACAATTAATTACACAGTATTAAAAACCTATACAAAGCCTATACAGTATTAAACACCTATGTACTCCTATGTATGCAGAATATTTTTTTAAAAACAAATATTTATTATTCTGTCCATATTATGTGTCACACATCACATTTCTATGTATGAAAGAAGAGTTCTGCATATAGGATACTGCTGCCTTAGAATGGTTAGAATCCAGTGGGCTGTTTAGACTCCTGTGAGAGTTTCCCATTTCATCCTGTTTATTTCTTTATTACTGTATCACAACAGATTTTCAAACTTAAAAGCAGTTTGTGTCATTTCTGACAAGTCCATTCCTTGACAGTGCTGGAAACTGGCATTTAAGGAAAAACAAGAATGCTTCCCTTGAATCATGGGAATATTATATGGTTCTTTGGATCTTGGCCATAAGAATGTTGTCCTATATTTAAGGAAGTAATATATCCTGAATACCATGGTGTCCACTAGTACTTCACTTGGTATATTCTGAGCTTTTAAGAAAGTAGATGGTGGGCCATTGTAAGTCAGAGCTTCTTTTTGGCTACCCTCATTCAAATTTTTTCACTAGAGGATCAGGTGGCCTGATCTAGTCAGTGTATGGTTCCATTCCTCTTCAGACTTTCCATCTCTAGGAGATGTGAGGTGGTATTTCATTTGGTTCTATATTCTGTGGCAGCCATTTTAGGTTTGGCTCCACCTTCATGGGACAGCCATTTTGGGGTGGCACTCACCACACTCTCAAAATTCTAATGATGGCTCACAGGCTCAAAAATGCTGGGGACTTCTGTCATATACTTTCAGCTAGAGATATTGCACAATTCATGTTACATGTTGCTTGGGATATGATCTCATATGTGAATACATTATAGGAAGGAAATGACTGTTTCTCTGCAAAGAATGATCAGATTCCAGAGTTCTCTTTTATCCTTCCCTGATTCATTGAAGTGGAGTGTCCCTTGTTTGAATGAGTGGACTTTTGAAAAGTTTCATCTCTCAAACATAGTTCATGGAAGTAACCATGGAACTGTGGGCAATCATCCTGAGTCCAAGAGACTTAAATGGGGAGACCACCTACACTCACAAATCTATGTGCAAGATTTAAACAGTGTCAACAGCTGTGGTGCTTTAAAAAAAAAAGCTAATTTTGTGCTTGTCATCCTACCAGCTCCTGTAAAGTCCAAGTGTCTGTTGACTTTTACAACAGTATGATGCTGTTCCCTAATGAAAGCCTAGGCTGCAATCAGCAGCCCATTTATTCTATATCAGAGGTGTCAAACTAATTTGTTATGAGTGCCAGATCTGACATAAATGTCATTTTGTTGGTCCAGGCCATGTGTGCCATAAAATGTAACACAAGGTACAGGTGGCACCGGATGCTGGACAGATTAGCTAAATGCTATTCAAAACTATTGGGTAACTGCTGGAAGTGTAAGAAGAATGTGGGGACATATTATCATATGTGGTGGACATGCGACAAATTAAGAAGTATTAGTTAGAGATCCAAAAAACTATACAAGAAATAATAGGTACCGAAGTACCATTTGAACCAGAAATATTTCTATTACATATCATTCTGGATGGGTATAATAAACCAGATGTATGTATGATAGTGTATATTTTAACAATGGCTAGAATTTTGGTAGCCAAATATTGGAAAGTTGACAGAATTCCATCAAGGGAAGAACTTATCGAGACATTGTTTGAACTGGCTGAAATTGACAGGTTAACTAATCTATTACAAGGGAAAGATGAAGAAGTACATAAAGAATGTTGGGCAAAAATGTATAAGTGGATTGGAAAACTAATTTAGGAAAGCGTCCAAGATTTGTAGAGAAGCAAATATTGGAAATATCGAAAGTAAGACTCTTGTGTTTGAGATTTGTAATAAGCATAGTAAATGTTGTAATTTGAAAAGTTATAAAAATAATTTTTTTAAAAAAATGTAACACGAGGTACCCAGAGATAAGAAAAAGAAGAAGAAGAAGAAAAGGAGGAGGAGGAGATTGGATTTATACCCCACCCTTCACTCAGAGTCTTAGAGTGGCTTACAAGCGCCTTTCCCTTCCCCTCCCCATAACAGACACCCTGTAAGGTAGGTGAGGCTGAGAGAGCTTTGACATAAACTGCTCTTTTTCAAGAACAGCTCTGACAGAACTATGGCTTCCCCAAGGTCATCCAGCAGCTCCGAGTGGAGGAGAGGGAAATCAAACCCGGTTCTCCCAGATTAGAGTCCATGCACTTAACCACTACACCAAACTGGCTCTCAAACTTTATAAAGGACACAGGCAAACTCAATTAACAATATTATTTTTACTCAAAATACAAACATGCTTAAAATATTAATTCTCTTACAATATTTCCTTACAGTATCTCCCTGATGCCCACCCTCTCACTTCCACTGCCTGTTACACATTAACACAGGGACAGTATACAGAGGCATAATACATAGTCACTATCATCTGGCAATAAAGGTAATCAGTTGCTCACGGGCTGGATAAAAGCCCTAGGTGGGCTGGTTCTGGCCCACGGACCATATGTTTGACATCCCTTTTCTAGATTAAACCCATAAAAGTATGCCTGCTCCAAAGTTAAGTGGGTTGTAGACTATAAGCAATTCTTTGCAAAGAAGCAAATTGGATGTAAGTCTATGTTTGTGCAGTAACCACAATGAAAAGGAGTTTGTAAGCCACTCTGAGACTCCTTTGGGCAGTGAAGGAGGGGTATAAATCCAATTTCTTCTCTTCCACTTTAAACTACCAAGTACTTCTCAATACCATGCCAATAACTGTAAATCTAACTAATAAAACATAGGGGCTAGTATCCTAACATCCTAGTGAACACAAATATACATAAGCATAGCATTTTGCCAGTTTTTGTTCCTTCATGCTATGTTGAGTGCTGTACCAGAGGATCTTTGATGGTCAAGAGTGGGTTTTGGGGAACAAAATGTTCCATTGTCCACATAGAAAGTTCAGATACCAGCTAGGTTTTTTATTGATTCCCTTATGTAACAGAAGTAAAGGGAGATAGATTTCCAATGAGATGCACCTGAGAATTATTCTACACCTCCTATCTTCTCACTTTCCTATCCCCACCACGAACTCTGCCCAAATTCTGGAAAAGCCCCGTGACTCTAGCATAACACATCCTGGTGACATCCTGGTACAGCTGACTGATTTTATCAGGATGCCAGCCTCCAGGTGGTATCTGGGGATTCCCCAGAATTGCAGCTTCTCTCCAAACTAGAGATGTCAGTTCCCATGGAGAATATTGATGCTTTGGAGGGTAGACTGTATGGCATTGTACCTCACTGTGATCCTTGTCCTCCTCAGGCTCCATCCCTAAATCTCCACTAGTTCCCAACCAGGATTTAGCAACCCTACCTGTCCAGAGGAGACCTGGCAACCCTATGACTGAACATTATTGCACCTCACTTCACACCAGTTTTATAATTAATGGTGAAATGGCAGAGAAACAAGCAAGATCCAGGAAACACATTGGTGGGCAATATGATGGCCTCTGGTGCTTCTCTGGGGATCTGTGTTACAGAATCTATATAGGGAACTTCTCCAAGCCCTAAAGTCTCCTTTCTTTGCGGTCTGTCATTCTGTCAATTAGGATTTTAGACAACTGCTAATGAGTAGTAAAATATGTGGTAAAAGTGTAATTTTGACCCCCTACATAGTGTCACTTTTCTTGGAGATTTGTTACTGATACTGTTCTTCAACTTGAGGCTTTACAGTTTGCATTAAGGATGGAAGGCAATGAAAGAAGAGGTCAAAAATAGATAACTGGTAATGAAGGATAGATTGCAGAAAAAAGGGACTCAGTGGAAGAGCCTCTGCTTTGCGTGCAGAAGGTCCCAGGTTCAATCCGCGGTATCTCCAGTTAAAACGCACTAGGCAATAGGTGATGTGAAAGACCTCTGCCTGAGAACCTAGAGAGCCTCTCTTTTGTTTGGGTAAACAATGCTAACTTTGATGGACTGATTCAGTATAAGGCAGCTTCATGTGTGTTCATGTGAAGTAAAAAAAAAATCTATAGTAGGCCTTGAAAAAAAATGTGGAAAATGTGCTGTGTATTCTTCCTTTTGCATCCTTTAATTTGATGAAGCAGCAGCAAATTAACCTAATCTAACCATAGTATCAAAACCACAATTGCTTCTGCATCTTAGATTTTATTGAAGACAGATGTGCCCTGAATATAACTTTGTTTCTCAATACCTGTTCTTAAGGAAATTGTAGTATTTAAAGTTCAGCCTGAAGCAATGTAAGTTTGTCTAATTATCAGAGATATAAAATGCAGAAGCACATCAACTGCCAGGAGATTTGAATAAATTTTGCCTTCTTGACACTTGTTTTACTTAATGTTCAAGATTTAATTATTGAAGAATTCCCTACGGTTCTTTTAAAACTTGACAAAAATATGATAATTTTCCTGCTCAAAATATGTAGGGTATCAAAAGGTGGTGAGGAAAACAACCAATCCAAATGGTGTGTTTGGTATTAAAAATAATTTAGGATCTGGCCTGTTAATCTGCAGTTATCAAATGGGAGCCATTGCTAGTAGTGGTGACATGCCTTTTTTTCTTTTAAAATCAACTTTTATCCAGAAAACAGCCTATCTCTAATACCAATATAGCACCTAATAAAACTGTATATCTCTGTCAGTCATCCTAGATTGAGTCATATAATCCATACACACTTTTCTGAATGAACATTTAAAAAATGGCTCTGTGTATGATGGCCCAAATACAATAAAAGGCCACCATTTATATGACTTTCAGTGTGAATTCTTATCTGCCTTAATAACATAGGCAGCTTTTCTCCTGATTCCAAAATTCCACAACATTTTCAATTACTAAAATGGTTGAGTTACTAAAATGGCTGACTCTGGCAATATTGTGGACATAGTGTATCTAGATTTCAGTAAAGCATTCAACAAAGTTTCTCATGATATCCTTGAGGATAAGCTGGTTAAATGTGGGCTGGATGGATTCATGGTTGGATGGATTCATGGTTGGTTGAAAAATCATACCCAATGAATGCTCGTAAATGGCTCTGCGTCTAAATGGAGGGAAGTCTCAAGTGAAGTGCTGCAGGACTCAGTCCCGGGCCCAGTGTTGTTCAATGTTTTTATAAATTACCTGGAGGAAGACATAGAGGGGATGCTTATCAAATTCGCAGATGACACGAAGCTGGGTGGGATTGCTAATTCTGAAGAAGACAGGATTCAAAATGATCTAGATAGGCTGGAACCATAGATAGGGCTGAGACAAATAAAATGAATTTCAGTAGAGATAAGAGCAAAGTCCTACACTTAGGTACAAAAAATCAAAGGCACAGATATAGAATGGGAGGGATTTGGCTTGACAGCAGCTCATGTGAAAGAGATATAGGTGTTCTGGTTGATCACAAGTTAAACATGAGCCTCCAGTGTGATGTGACTGCGAAGCAAGCTAATGAAATCTTAGGATGCGTTAACAGAAGCATTGTGTCCAGATCATGGGAGGTGGTAGTTCCACTCCATTCTGCTATGGTCAGGCCTCACCTGGAGTACTTTGTCCAGTTTTGGGCAACACATTTTAGGAAGGATGTTGACAAGCTCGAGCGTGTCCAGAAGAGGGCAATCAGGATGGTGAGAGGGTTGGAATCCAAGTCTTATGAGGAAAGGCTGAATGAGTTGGATATGTTTAGCCTGGGAAAGAGAAGGTGTAGAGGGGACATGATTGCAGTCTTCAAATATTTGAAGGGATGTCATGTGGAAGATGGAGCAGATCTATTCTCTCTTGCTCTGGATTGCAAGACTAGATCTAATGGTGGGAAATTACAAGGAAGTCTGTTAGCCAAATTGCTCCTTAAGGGAAACAACCGGTACAGTTATTATTATCGGGATTCTTCTGCCTATGTTTACGGAGGATGGCACTGTTTCCGAGGTTCCCAATGAAAGACTGAGGCAAACTTCCTTAATAATAATAATAGTTTACTGACACATTTCACTCAATAATACACAACATTCACAGGCACACAAGACTAAGACGTTAAGGTAGATTAATACAATACAGTTATATTTGCAGGAAGATGATGGTTGATGCTCTGGGTGATAATTACCTAGCTGCAACTGCGTGACTCCAAACTTCCAGTGAAGGGGTAAGGACGGGGAGAAAATTGGAAAAGAATGGCGAATGGACTCAGGCCAGCTAAAACCATGTGCCAAAGAGACTCTAGCTGCGCAATTCTAGAGTGTAAAGAAGGACGGGGAGGATATGGGATAGCAATCTGGACTTAAGAGGAAAAGCAGGATCTATAGAGGACATCATTGGGGAGCAAAGGGGGGGGCTTGAGGGTCCAGAGGTTAAGAGCGATAGGGGTCAAGAACTCAAGAGAGCTAGCTGTGGGTGCGCTCCTGATTATATCCAAAGGGGTCTAGAGGAGGAGCTGGGTCCAGGGGTCCTCCCCTATGACACTCTAGTTCTGTCATAGCCAAGAGGTTAGTGATTGGCTACTGTATTTTTCTGGGTGTTCCAGGAAACTGGAGGGCAATTTGAAATCTAGTTGCTAACTCAATCAAGACACCTGGGTGAGGGGTATTTATATGCAGATAGGTGACTCATGTCCAGGCGGCCAGGCTGAATACCAGGTCGTTGTGAGGAGGCTGGAGGCTGGACGACCATCTTTCGGGTATTTTGTAGGGCTATCTTTTGACTATGTTCGTGCAGAGTGCAGGGGGTTAGACTAGACGACCTGCAAGGTTCCTTCCAACTCTAACATTCTATGATTCTTTGATTCTATGATTCCATGTTTATTTTAAGTGCTGAACTCAGTTCTGCTATATACCATCTGTAAAGGATTAAAGGAAGTAAAAATGAAAGGATATTAAAATAACACTAGGAATGTTTAGGATTTGCACACTGAAATGCTTCTGATTTATCTATTTAAGGCTCAAAAATAGCTGTGCTCTTTTTTAAAATTAAGGGTAAAACTGGATGTGACAGTGACAGTTTCACCATGTCAGTGTTTTTGTTCATAAAAATGTCCAGTCTGGCAGAAAAGTAGAGCAGTACCCAATTTTAGTACGAAAAGGTCATGTGTTTGGCAAATAAAGAATCCTTTGTTACCTCCCTATATTTCCTTTCTCCAAAAAATGTTTCTTCCAAAACAGAGCCCTTGGATACTGGAATTGCTAAAACAACATTCTTGTAGTGTAGTGACAGATAGACGTGAACTTAGGCATATTCCCTCATATTTTACAGTGTTATTTTACACACTGATTTGTGGACTTCCTACAAGATCACAGGACCTTAGCTCATTATAGAACTATCTATGCAAGGTGGTTTATAGTGCAATCTTAAGCCAAACTACACCTTTCTAAGTAATTCTAATTAGGGTTGGACTAAATGAAGATTTTTGTGTGTAAAGGCTATTATTTTGAAACCAAGGCCTAATGAAAGTAGGTGCAGTAACAGGAACACTAATATTTCTTCTATCTGGGAAGCCAATACAGGGGAGAGACACTATAACACTACACAGAAGTTAAGATTTTAAAAAATGTAATACTTCAATTATCCTAGCTGACCTGACAATTTTGGATGCCAATTTGGAGAAAAATGTTCTTCTAGCACAATGGAAAATGGAATTATTATTACCTGTTATGAATAATTTCACCCTTATAATAAGGTTAAGTACTGGAATAATTATGACTGTTAAGTCTAGAGACAAGCCTTTATAAGAAAATGTCTTTATCAGCATGTACATGGCCTCGATTATTATTTTTTAATTATTAAAACTTCTTCAGCTGCTCATTAAATAACTCTTGTGTGTTGCATAAATTTGTATTCAAAAGTTTTTTTAAAAAAATTACTAACAAAAGCTGGAATTCAGAGTTCAACATGTAATAGATATGAAATAACATTAAGAACAATCTAATCAATTGCAGAATTTTTAAAAGAACTTCAATAAGAATTTTCAATGAATTTTTACAGTGATTGTACTTATGATTTTATTGTTTGCTTGTCTGCTTTACATTTGTGACCTGTTTCTAGCAGATCAGTGGGTTGCACATTACATCATATCAACCTGCTTAGTTAAGGATGGTCTGTTCCATTGGCACAACATATGAGCCTCTTGCATTGGCCATGCACACCTTTGCAACAATGAAATGCACCACCTTTAAGTACTAGAATTAGTCTAATCTGGAGAACTGGGTTTGATCCCCCACATCTCCACATGCAGCCAGCTAGGTGACTGTGGGTCAGTCACAGTTCTCTCAGAGCTGTTCTCTCAAGAGGAGTTCTCTCAAGAGAGCTCCACCTACCGCACAGGGTGTCTGTTGTGGGGAGAGGAAGGGAAGGAGATTGTAAGATGGTGTGAGGCTCCGAGTGAAGGGCAGGGTATAAATCCAACTTTTCTTCTTTAGTTGAGTGGTAGGATACAGTCCAATGATTTCAATGAGAGGTATGCTTAATTCTCTCATAAAAATCCATGGTGTGCCCCTTATTTTATTTTTTTTATTTTTTTATCTTTATTGTTATTACTACTGATGATCTCGTATTGAAATAAATTTGAACTGAACTGAAAAATCCATGGTGTAAATAAAAATTCTTAATTTGAATAAAATCATGCCCATGCTGTTTGAGAATTCATTGTCTCAGGCCTATTATGCACAGGTGTCTTCCCTTGCTTTCACCATGCAGGTCTGTCAGATTTTCTTTTTCATTCTGCTTTTATTTTCCACCCTTCAGCGCTTGGTTCGCTTTCTGGTTGCTGTTTCTCCAGGTTGTCTGAGAGTGCTTTTGTGCTGAATATTCCCTTGTTTTGCTTCCAAGCTGAAGGTTATTCAAAAGCATACAGATTCCCCTCCCTTTTGCTGTCCCTCAAAGGCCACTCCCCCACCCACATTGAGGTCATTCTACCCACTCTGCACCTTCTGCCATCCTCCTCCCTTCATTGGTGTATAAGCTCCATTGATTACTTTTCCCCTCATTGTTTTAAATGTTTAATTTTTTGACAAGTGGCATGAATCTTGTGATATGAGACTATTGCTAGTCTTGGATCACTGAATTAAAAAAAATGACAGGGGAAAGTTTAAAAGGAGTTGTGCAAGGTTTAG
Source organism: Gekko japonicus (assembly GCF_001447785.1). Lineage (NCBI taxonomy): Eukaryota > Metazoa > Chordata > Lepidosauria > Squamata > Gekkonidae > Gekko > Gekko japonicus. The sequence goes on along the minus strand of NW_015174964.1, from coordinate 105,950 downwards.
TTCCCTGCTGGTATTGACATGAAAGGGAGATTGGAGAAGAGGCAAACAGTAGCATCCCCATTACAAAAAATAAAAATCAGTGCTACATGCAAATAAAATAATGCGGGATCATCAGCACAGAATGAAACTGACATGAGATGTAAGGAGAGAGAAACACTGGGATGTTAGGGAAGCCTAAAACTTTAAGGCTTTTTCCCCTGTAGAGAGACGGACTTTAAATTTAGGTTTAGGTTTGAAAACAGGTTTTTTTGGCAAATCAAGGGAATAGCAATGGGGAGTGCCTTTGCCCCCTCAGTAGCTAATTTGTTTATGTATTTTTTTGAAACTCAGTGGATCACTAATGAATCTGTAAACCCTTTCTCTACCCACATTAGGGTGTATAAGAGATTTATAGATGATGTGTTCATGATTATTGATGGTGAGGCAGTGGCAGAAACATTCCTGAAATGGGTCAACTCAGTTCATAGCTCTATTAAGTTCACCTCTACTATAGATAAAGAACAGGTGCACTTTCTAGATACCATTGTTTACACTAGAGAAAACCAATTGGCAGTACGTCCATACAAAAAGGCAATAGATAAGAATTCTTATTTACACTATAAGTCTTCACATGCAGCCCACATTCGTAACAATATTCCATATGGACAGTTTTTAAGATTGAAAAGAAATTCTACTATAGAAAATGATTATTGCACAGCAGCAAATGGATTAGAAAGAGATTTCTTACAAAGAGGCTATCCCATGCAGGTTGTAGCTGCGGGGCGCTGCAGAGCTGACAAGAGAGCAAGAGACAGTCACCCGATCCAGGGAAGGTTTCCTATGGGCATTAGATTACACCCCTATGGCACACTCCATCAGGAGGATTGTTTTAAAACATTGGCACATTGTGGGAGACATACCAGGATGCCAAATACCACCCAACATAGGCTTTCGTAAAACTGCAAGCTTAAGAGACCTTTTGATACATTACAGATTTACAATCCAATATAA
>NW_015174964.1:103886-104055 GCF_001447785.1 Gekko japonicus | reverse complement strand
CTCGCCTTTTTCCCATTGAGTGGGGTGGGGTGGGGTGATATCTTTTTTCTTCTAAAACACTTTAAAACTGACTCATGTTCATAGTTGGTCTTTCGACCTTGCTTTCAGCTTCATTTCTGATGCTCGATCTCCTACGCTTGCCCCAGTCAGCGTCACTTAAGTCCATTCG
>NW_015174964.1:96554-103663 GCF_001447785.1 Gekko japonicus | reverse complement strand
ATTGGAGCCTCCCAAATTTTGTTTTTAATTCAATTTTTGTGTTCCATCATTCTCAACTTGATGCTTCTTATTGTTGACCCCACATATAATTTTTCACATGGGCAAACAGCTACATAAATTAGACCACAGGAATTGAAGTTATTAAATTGGTCTATGTTCCATGTTATATTAAGCTGAGGATGTTGAAAAACATGCCCTTCCATCACCATATCACAGGCAACACATTTTCCACATTTGAAAAATCCAGCAGTAAAGTTGATTCACTACCCTATGTTTTAATCATATCTGATCTTACCACTATATCTTTAATGCTGTTAGATTTTCTCCATCCTATCACTGGTGGTAAGCTACAACCTGTAATGTATCAATTAAATACCAATGTTTGTGTATGCTTTGTGCTATTTTGTTAGATAATAATGAGCAATCGATAGCACAAGCCATGCTTTTATGTTTGCCATCATCATGCTTAGTTTTAAACAAGTCCCCCCTATTTATTTGTTTAGCTCTTTTCTTTAGCTTCCTGTATTACCCTTTTAGGATAGCCTATTTCTAAAAAAGTTTGCCAAATTATCTGTTTCTATGCTGTAATCCTCCTCCAAAGAAGAATATCTTTTAATCCTAATAAATTGACTGTAGGGAAGACTATTTTTAGTTAGGATGGAAAGAATCAAAATGTAGTAACGAATTTCGATCTGTAGGTTTGGTATATACTCCAACTGCTAACTTCCCCTCATATTTGAAAACCCTAGTATCCAGGAATTGAATTCCCTGATTATTGAACTTGATCGTAAATTTAATAGTCGGATGGATAGAATTAATTCAAGGCACAAAATCATTGATGTTCTTTCTGTTCTTAAAAATTTTAAAAAAATCATCCAAATACTGACAGTAGGGTTGCCAAATGGATTTTGGCCGGGAGCGGGGGGCTCCTGGCCGGCGTCTAACTCTTTGTTTTCCCCTCAAATGGCGTGGCCCCGCCCCCAGCATGCGATGTCACTTCCGGGTGGCACACACGTGGGGGTGGGGTTTCCCCCGGCCCCCAATTCCGCGGGAGTGGGAATCGGGCCTTGAAAGCGGGGGGAAATCCGCCCCCCGGGGGGATTTGGGAACCCTAACTGATGGTATAATCTGATCTCTTCAAAAAATGTGTTGACTCTGCTATCATATATGAATGTCTTTTCTAAATGGTCCATGAAGATGGTGGCTACATCTGGAGCGCATGGGCTCCCCATTGCTACTTCACATTCGTGAAAGTAGAAGTCCTCTTCAAATTTGAAATAGTTATTTTCAAACACAATAGCTAGAACGCCAATTAGAAAGTGAGTTGGTGGATGTTTATCTGTTCTCTGTTCCAAAACATTCTGAATAATTATCCTCGCTTCCTCCTGTGGGATGTTAGTATATAAAGCTCCTACATCCATTTTAACTAACATCTCCTCTGCTGTAACAGGTTGATTTTCTATCAATTCTTTAACGTGCTCTGTATCCTTAATGTATGATGTTACAGTCTCTGCCACTGGCTTTAGAAAGGCAACTGATTATTGTGCCAGAGGTTCCAATGCACTCCCACTCCCTGATTGGACTAGCTTTTGAGCAAGGGAAACCTTTACCTTTACCTTTTTATATGTACAAAAATATATCAAACAAATATAAAACATGATGGTGAGATAATGAAGCAATAATAGTATTTCATTGCTATTGTACTGTGTTTTAAATAAGGTCAGTATACAAATTTGGTAATGGAAAAGAATTCACAAAATTAAAAAACAGCCATTATTTCATAAATGTCACATTCCTAGGGTGACTGTTCCCCTGCACAGATGTAAGAACATAAGAGAAGTCAGTGCTGGATCAGGCCAGTGGCCCATTTTAGTGTATTTTAGTGTAGTACCAGCCATTATTGTTTTGCTGAGTGTTTACTGCAGACCTGTTGGGAAACAATGCTACTACCTTTATATACATAGAATTTTGTTCATATCAGTATACACCATATTAGGAAAACAGCCTATCTTGTGAAGCAATTTTAAGCTACAGTTTTGTAAGGAATTGGTAATACACAAATACAGTTAGGGATGCTTGAATGTCTGCCAGTTCTGCTCACTTCCCATTCACCAGTGGAGATCAGGCAGCCTATTAATCAACAGGCCCTTTGGCTGTTTACAACCAGTCTGTGTCTATTTTCAGGAACAGTCTATTTGCAGCAATCAGAAGCTGACTCCTGGCTGATGAGGGATCAGCTGGGAGGTGGCTTCTGATCTCCTGCTGGGGAAATTTTGCTCTGTTCCCAGCAACGTTTTTGAGAGGGAGAGAATCAGGGGCTCACTAGCAGTTGATCAACAGGAGGATGAGTTCTTCTGAACTCCCATCCTGGAAAATTTGCTGCCTCCCAGCCTTGCTGAGATGCAGAATATTGGGAGGAGGGTGTAATAAGAAACCCAACTGATTTCCCTTCTCCTGTGTGTGTGTGTGTGTGGGGAACCAGTGTTCCCTCTAAGCTGAGTTGGTGTGAGCTAGTTCACAGTTTTTTAGCCTCCGGCTCACAGATTTTTGTCTTTGCTCAGGAAGGACGGCTCCAGAGCAAACTAGTTTATGCAGTAGCCAAACAGCTTGCTCACAACTTTAATGCCAGTCGCTCACAAAGTAGAATTTTTGCTCACAAGGCCCCACAGCTTAGAGGGAACATTGGGGGGAACCCAAGAGAAACCATCTTTCGCCTCTCCCTTTTGTAACAGGGATCCCAGGAACATTGCTTTTGTCCCCACCAGCCTCTCCTCTCCCTTTTGCAACTTCCCTGTGTATCTATTTTTTTCATCATCATGGCTTCTGTGCAATCCAACATTGGGACTGTGTGCGTGTTTAGGCCACAGAAAAGATTTCCAATGCTTTCTCATAAACTAGGAGCACCCCCTCCCTCTAGTGCTTTCCCGCCAAAACAATCACATGACTAGGAGGAGGGGCGCTACTTCCTCAGTTCTCCATGCTACCATGTAGAGAAGAATTGCTGTTCTCTGTTTTTTTCTCATGTCATTCTTGAGGCTGAGGAGACCTCTTTCTGGGCCTTTTTTTGGTCAATATTCATTCTAGTGAAGAATAAACATCATTTAAACATTTAACATTAAACATTTAAAGAAGAAAGGTTTCTGGACTTCCACTGTGTCATTAAGGCTCAAAAGAGGCTTCTCTGGACTATGCAGATATTGGTGCTGATAAACTCCCATTCTCTATGCCTTATCTGCCTAGGGGTTCACACAACAGAGCCGCCTGCTCTTTGCCCCCTCAGACAGAAGAAAGAGTCAGACAACCAAGGTTGGATGAAACTAAGGCCATTTTATTTTACATATTAAAAGTAACGGCAAGGGCAAACATAAAATAGTGGCACGGTCAAGGCTTGGTGACGCTTTGATCCCATCCTTAACCATATAACAGGCAAGACACCAAAGCCCCGCGTTGGAGCCAACTGTAAGTTGCTTGCAAACCCAGCCGAGCCAATGATTGGGATGCGCCTTCAGGAGCCCTCAAACACCACTGCATGGCCAGGGCTGAGTCTCCATCATGGCCATCCCCATAGGCAGTCTGCAAGCCTCATCCCTGGCCACACGGCCACAGGGTTGATCCCGCAGTCCCAGTGCTGTCATAGAAGACACCAGGTCTGAAGTCTGACTGGAGTTCACAGCTACATCAGCATGGACATTGAAGTTCCCAAGAACTAATCATCTTGGGAACTCCAAAGCCCTCTCAGCTACGGCCTCCAGTAGGCTCAGCGGACTGTCAGCTCATGCGCTAGGCAGTCAGTACATCAGACAGACAGCCAAGCTCGCCTCAGCATCCCACATGAGGCCTACACATTCCATGTTGGTGACTTTTGGGGTAGGATGTATCTTGAAGGAGAAATCCTCCTGAGTGAGTAGAGTTCCTCCCCCACACAACTTCAGAACTGATGAAGGACTGAGAAACCCGGGGGGGGGCAGTTCTTACAGGGTGACAGATTTGCCTTCCTGCACCCAAGTCTTGGTCACGCAAGTCAGATCCACATTTTGTGCTACCAGGTAATCCTGTAGCATTCTGGTCTTATTATTAATGGATCTGGCATTGCACAACATCAGTGCTGAAGGGGAGTTTAACATCCTAGCCTTCACACTAACATGCCTAGGGAAGGGATGAAGGTTGGAAGGGGACTGAGCATATTTATATCTCTGTGTCCTTCCTTTCCAAGACCTTCTCCCACCATCATACGTTCCCTTGCCCCTGATCACTGGGATCCCCGGCCCAATACTGGCACCCTGTACAATGTTACCCAGCTCAATCTTCCAGTTCCTTCCCCACCTCCACCTACCCCAGGAACCAACAGTACAGCAGCTAATTACTTTATAACAATCAGTGATCCAAAACATCCAAATTACATCCGATTAAATGGACTAAAAACCGCTATATCAACTCCTTCCCACCCAGCCTCCCTCTTACTATCCCTCCCACTCTCAGCAAGACTAACAAATTTAAATAATAAGTGGGAAAACAGCTTCCTCCATTACCCAATCAGACCTAAGTTTAAAAAATTCAAACACAAAATTTAGGAAACACAAGCAAAAGAACAAGCACCATCTGATATTCTAAGAGAGCCAGTGTGGTGTAGTGGTTAAGTGTGCGGACTCTAATCTGGGAGAACTGGGGTTGATTCCCCACTCCTCCACTTGCACCTGCTTATGACCTTGGGTCAGTCACAAGTTTTGGCACAGCTGTCCTTGAAAAAGAGCAGTTTGTGTCAGAATTCTCTCAGCTCCACCCACCTCACAGGGTGTCTATTGTGGGGAGGGGAAGGGAAAGGAGTTTGTAAGCTGCTCTGAGACTCCAAGTGAAGGGCGGGGTATAAATCCAACTTCTTCTTCTTCTTCTTCTTCTTCTTCTTCTTCTTCTTCTTCTTCTTCTTCTTCTTCTTCTTCTTCTTCTTCTTCTTCTTCTTCTGAGATGCCATAACCATCTTGAAGATGTTATAGCCATCAGGGAAATGATATATGATGGTTAAAGTCCACAGCTCCACACAGTTACTCCAAAATACCCTAACCCACCCCAGTCTTCGGAGGCAGTGCAGGCCTGTCGGCCACAGGGTAAAATCACCTGCACAAGCGGCAACCCCCACAGCCGCACAGGCCAGATAAAATCCCACTGAAGGAGGCTGGGTGAGATAGTTCATTAAATTCATTAATTTATCCTCTATGGTGATTTACTCTACAAGATAAAGTAAAAATTCTCTGGTCTGCTGTCTTGTCCATCACTCACAGGTTTCCTACAATTCTTTTCACATTTATGTCACTTTGTGGGCTCAGACTCAAGATCTTCCCCATCTCTCCTCTGAGGAGAGGTTGCCTGTCTTCCCATTAATTAGAGGACACCATTCAGTACTATTCCGAGACAGAAAAAGGGTGCCGTTTTTGAATTATTCTTATGTGTTAAGGAGAGCACCTGAAAAGGCCTATGCTCAGGTACAAGTAATCTAATTATGTGTGTTATAGTCTTTAAACTTTGCTTGACTGTCTTGTTCATAGACTGTTATGGGTTTCGACCCTCCCAACTGATCCCCAATCTAACCAACAAGCAACTACAATCTTAGAGTGTGATGGCTGTTTGAAATCCTTGATACAATCCAAACATATTCCTGATTGACTCACATTCTGATCATGAACAGAGCAGGTTAAGCTCCACTGTCAAACAGGTTTGTGGAGAAATTCGCAGCATCTCAAATTAGAATTTCATTTTAAAAGTTCTTTCTGAAACTTTCTGAAACTTATATATAGATATTGTTTCATAGAATAAGCTCTTGTTAAGAGGTAGAGAATTGACTACTTTTGTTTTTCTCCATTAAGCTTTTGGGTCTTGCTCATGCCTTTATTATTTCGCAACAGTAGTTCTGGCTTCAATAGGTTATATTCAGTGATGTTAGTGCATTGATTCTTTTCCCAATGGAAGCTCTAATGAGGTATTTCATTCTATTAACTGTGGTAGACTTATTTTACTGAAGAGTTATATTTTATTATTATGTATTGTTGTTTAGTTTGGTAAACACTAGCAATGGGACCAGCACTGCAGCAAATATTGATTGCTACAGTACCAAGACAGAGTGTTATGCATTCTGTTGCTTATATATTATGCATAGAGGTATAATCAAGAAGTCCAATACAAACAGTATCCAGAAAATAGTATATTTTTACTTCTTAAAATGTAGGATGTAAATTCTTTTTCATAACAGCAGCCAACAGTCCAGCATAGTGAAAGTTAAGGAATTACAGAATGGAATCAGGTGGGCAGCCATGTTGGTCTGTTATTGCATTTGAAAAATTAATTAAAAATTAATATTTTTTTAAAAGTTTGGGTCCAGTGACACCTTTAAGACTAACAAAATTTTATTCAAGGTATGAGCTGAGGAAGTGTGCGTGCACACAAGAGCTCATACCTTAAATAAAACTTTGTTGTCTTAAAGGTGCCACTGGGCTCAAACTTTGTTCTATGGAATGGAATGTTGGGCTACAGTCCACAATGGAAGGTCAAGGGGAAATTGCTGTGGAGCTGGGAACATAAGCCTGAAAACATCACAAGGGTGCAGGATATCCTCTTTCTTACACTTAAGCAATCCTTGGATCAGAGGAGTGGGTTCTAGCAGCAGCCACAATGTAATTCAATTTAATAGTTTATGTGTTCACACTAGTGTTGACTAAAAACGGATTGCCTTATATTGAATAAGACTATCAGTTTATTAATGTCAGTCTTGTTTACTCAGACTGGCTACAGGGTCTCATGTTGAGGTCTTTCATATCACCTAAAAGTAAAGGTAAAGGTTTCCCTTGCTCAAAAGCCAGTCAAATCCGACTCTAGGGTGTGGTGCTCATCTCCGTTTCCAAGCTGAAGAGCCAGCACTGTCCATGGTCCATGATGTTTCCATGGTCATGTGGCCAGCATGACTAGATTAGACTAGATGCCATGGTGCACGGAATGCTGTTACTTTCCCACCGAAGCAGTACCTATTTATCTACTTTCAATTTCTTCCTTTCAAACTGCTAGGATGGCAGGAGCTGGGATCAGGGATGGGAGCTCACTCCATCATGCAGCACTCGGGTCTC
>NW_015174964.1:69123-94030 GCF_001447785.1 Gekko japonicus | reverse complement strand
GGAGGGAAGGAGAATTTCTTCCTCTTCGGCAAAGCGGGGGAGGGAGGGAGGGGGGGAGGGAGGGATGGAGGGAGGGAGAATCTCTCCTTCATCTGCAAAGCCTGGGAGGGAGGCAGGAGGAGGGATGGAAACGCCTTCTCTCGTTTGCAGAAGACTTGTAATAGATTTCACAAACAAATTATTGGTGGGGCAGGGTTTGGAGCTTTGGGGGGGGGGCATGAGTTCAATGGAAGATGCTGTAGCAAATCAAAGGGGCCATCCATCCAAGAAAATGCACCTTCTTCTGTGAGCCCTGTTAGCAAAGCCTCACTTCATGTTCACACTTTTATGGTGATACATTGGTGTATTTGGTACAGTGCCCCCCCCCCGGAAAGTGGAAGTGGGACAAATAATATGGGGGTGAGGATCTTCATACAGTTAGTGTTTTTTATGTGTAAATATAGCAGGGGGATATTTGGTTTTAAACAAAATGGATTATCATTTAACCTTCTTTGTAGAATGATCCCTTGTAGAGACGTAGCTCATTCATAATAAAGTAAATAAATAATGATGTCCTTACCACCACTGTACTCATTTGGCCACCAAATAAAACGTTTCTGGCTACAGGCTGGGCAGAATGATGTCTCTGGATTTACTAGGTTACTAACAGATGTTTTGGGTTAGGGATGTGCATTTGGGTTTATCCAGACCAAAAATATATCCAAAAAACATCTTATCAGTATTTTCCGGGTATATTTTCGCATCCCAAATGTATCTGGGATTTTGTGGGGGAAACAAAAAAAAAAATCCCCCCCCAAAATCCCAGAGTTCTCCCCACAGGATCAGCTCCTTTGCCAGCTCTTTTGGGCAGTCTGGTTTACAGGGACCATCCAAACAAGCCCTAGCTGAGCCACCTCTCAGCTGTTTTTGCAGCTTTACCACTGCTTCCCCCCCCTCTGTATTTTTCAGTTCAGGTTTAATGGACCCTGTAATATCCAGGATTCGAATACTTTAGTGGTATTGGGATCTGGGTTTTTCATGAATCCTGAATTTTTTTTCAGGTCCAATAGACCCAAACTGAATAATACTGAGATAAATATTGCACACCCCTATTTGAGGGTAAAAACCTATAATCAAGTAAACACATGCTTTTAAATTTTTTAAAAATCTTTCCTCACCAGGGATATCCAAAAGACTTAACCTACATCTCTTAAATTGCTTGCACTGGAGTATAACCCTTGAAATTAGGGAAATAATGGCAGTGCAAGTATGGAGTGAGAACTGTGATTGTTAGTAATGTACCTGATGAAGAACATTACAGCGTAGTCCTAGGCAGAGTCCACTGAAGTCAATGGGCAGAGAAGGGTGTAGGTCTGTTTAGGATTTCACTCATAATAGCTTAGTGAGAAATGGATGCAAATGGTTTTATGTACTAGTTGGGCATTGATTCTGAAGTTCTGTTGCATTTTTCAATAAGTACTTGAGATTTTATTGCCTGCAAAATCATTGACATTATTTATTTTTTAAACCATATGATTGTATGTATTTTGTTTAAACAGCATTTAAAATAAAGTATATATAAAATAAACAATTCAATAAAACATATGAAGTCACAGACACACATAACAATACAACCAAGGAGGAGGGCAAATAATAGTTATTTGGGGCATGTCAAACAAAAGGAGAAAAAAGTAATCAGCTGCTGGCAGAAGACAATGATAGAGAGAGACAGAGAAATCTGGCTGTGGAGGGAGTTCCACAGTTTTGGCACCATGACCAAGAAGACCTTTTCTTGGGTTATCACATTTTTAGCCTCAGATGGTGTGAGCAACTGAAGCAGGGTCTGCAAAGATGACAAGTGTGGATTGGAAGAAGGTCCTTAAGGTACACTGGGACCAAGCCATACAGGGCTTGAATTGAACCTGCAAGCCAGTGTAGAAGGAACAAGACTGGAAGGATATGGTCCCTAAACCCCATTCCACTCAGCATTTTGCTCACTGCATTATGTACCGACTGTAGCTTCCTGGGTGCAGTACAGTGCTAGAGCATCTGCTTGACACGCAGAAGGTCCCAGGTTCAATCCCTGGTATCTCTAGTTAAAAGATCTAGCAGTAGATGATGTGAGCGACCTCAGCTGGAGACCCTGGAGAGCCACTGCCAGTCTGAGTAGACAGTACTGAATACAACCTCAGCTGGAGACCCTGGAGAGCCACTTGCCTTAGCTTGCTAGCTCGTGCCAGTCATAGATTCCTCTGATTTACAGCACTGTAGCCTGTTAACTTTCTTTGGCTCTATTTTAGCATGGGTGGGGATTGTTCAAAGGTGTTTGGAATCAGAGGGGGTGGGTGGCAGCAGCAGCAGCCTCTGTATTCTGCCTTTCACAAGTGGACTTGTGACCATTTTACAGTGTGTGCTGGTGCCCATTAAGCTGTTCTGGCCCTTGAAAACACTTTTGTGGGGGCGGGAGAGTTTTGCACCACAATCCCACAGTGAATTGGGGCATCACAGCATTTTAAATTTCTGTAAAATATTGGTAATGAATTGGTGCTGGCAACAACTTTGTCTTCTCTTTTAACTGGGCTCAGCAAGGGGAGAGTGAGTCAATCTCTGTATCCGTAGAGGGGAGCCTCCCCAGCTTCTCTTCTCATCTGCGTGAAGCAAAAAAGGCACCCTTCCCCTGCATGCCAGGCAGGCTATAGCTGCAAAGGAAAAGTGTGTGCGCACATACTTGCTAGGGTTGCCAACTTGCTAGGGGAAAGTGGGGGAGGGATATTAATCAGGTAGAATACCATAGAGTCTGTCCTCTGAAGTAGCCATTTTCTCCAGGAGAAGTGGTCCCTTTAGTCTGGTAATTATATGTAATTCTGGGAGATTGGCAATCCTATTGCATTCCAGTCTGTGCGCCTATAAGCTATCCTTAAATCCTTATAGGAAGTTATGTGGAGCCAAACCAGAGCAGGGTTTGGGGCTTGGGGGGGGGGGCATGAGTTCAATGGAAGATGCTGTAGCAAATCAAAGGGGCCATCCATCCAAGAAAATGCACCTTCTTCTGTGAGCCCTGTTAGCAAAGCCTCACTTCATGTTCACACTTTTATGGTGATACATTGGTGTATTTGGTACAGTGCCCCCCCCCGGAAAGTGGACGTGGGACAAATAATATGTGGGTGAGGATCTTCATACAGTTAGAAGACTGTTCTTTATGTGTAAATATAGCAGGGGGATATTTGGTTTTAAACAAAATGGATTATCATTTAACCTTCTTTGTAGAATGATCCCTTGTAGAGACGTAGCTCATTCATAATAAAGTAAATAAATAATGATGTCCTTACCACCACTGTACTCATTTGGCCACCAAATAAAACGTTTCTGGCTACAGGCTGGGCAGAATGATGTCTCTGGATTTACTAGGTTACTAACAGATGTTTTGGGTTAGGGATGTGCATTTGGGTTTATCCAGACCAAAAATATATCCAAAAAACATCTTATCAGTATTTTCCGGGTATATTTTCGCATCCCAAATGTATCTGGGATTTTGTGGGGGAAACAAAAAAAAAATCCCCCCCAAAATCCCAGAGTTCTCCCCACAGGATCAGCTCCTTTGCCAGCTCTTTTGGGCAGTCTGGTTTACAGGGACCATCCAAACAAGCCCTAGCTGAGCCACCTCTCAGCTGTTTTTGCAGCTTTACCACTGCTTCCCCCTCCCCTCTGTATTTTTCAGTTCAGGTTTAATGGACCCTGTAATATCCAGGATTCGAATACTTTAGTGGTATTGGGATCTGGGTTTTTCATGAATCCTGAATTTTTTTTCAGGTCCAATAGACCCAAACTGAATAATACTGAGATAAATATTGCACACCCCTATTTGAGGGTAAAAACCTATAATCAAGTAAACACATGCTTTTAAATTTTAAAAACATCTTACCTCACCAGGGATATCCAAAAGACTTAACCTACATCTCTTAAATTGCTTGCACTGGAGTATAACCCTTGAAATTAGGGAAATAATGGCAGTGCAAGTATGGAGTGAGAACTGTGATTGTTAGTAATGTACCTGATGAAGAACATTACAGCGTAGTCCTAGGCAGAGTCCACTGAAGTCAATGGGCAGAGAAGGGTGTAGGTCTGTTTAGGATTTCACTCATAATAGCTTAGTGAGAAATGGATGCAAATGGTTTTATGTACTAGTTGGGAATTGATTCTGAAGTTCTGTAGATTGATGTTGCATTTTTCAATAAGTACTTGAGATTTTATTGCCTGCAAAATCATTGACATTATTTATTTTTAAACCATATGATTGTATGTATTTTGTTTAAACAGCATTTAAAATAAAGTATATATAAAATAAACAATTCAATAAAACATATGAAGTCACAGACACACATAACAATACAACCAAGGAGGAGGGCAAATAATAGTTATTTGGGGCATGTCAAACAAAAGGAGAAAAAAGTAATCAGCTGCTGGCAGAAGACAATGATAGAGAGAGACAGAGAAATCTGGCTGTGGAGGGAGTTCCACAGTTTTGGCACCATGACCAAGAAGACCTTTTCTTGGGTTATCACATTTTTAGCCTCAGATGGTGTGAGCAACTGAAGCAGGGTCTGCAAAGATGACAAGTGTGGATTGGAAGAAGGTCCTTAAGGTACACTGGGACCAAGCCATACAGGGCTTGAATTGAACCTGCAAGCCAGTGTAGAAGGAACAAGACTGGAAGGATATGGTCCCTAAACCCCATTCCACTCAGCATTTTGCTCACTGCATTATGTACTGACTGTAGCTTCCTGGGTGTAGTACAGTGCTAGAGCATCTGCTTGACACGCAGAAGGTCCCAGGTTCAATCCCTGGTATCTCTAGTTAAAAGATCTAGCAGTAGATGATGTGAGCGACCTCAGCTGGAGACCCTGGAGAGCCACTGCCAGTCTGAGTAGACAGTACTGAATTTGATGGGCCAAGTGTCTGATTCAGTATACAGCAGTTTCATGTGGCATCCTTCAAGAGCAGCCCCATGTAGTGCACATTGCAGTGATCTAATCTAAAAGTTACTTGGCATGCACCACAGTGACAGGACCTTTCCCACCCAGGAAGGACGGCAGCTGGCTCATCATCCAAAGCTGATGAAGGCACCTATAGCCACTGCTGCCATCTGTTTATCCAGGAGACATTCCATTTCCTGGGTCCATCCCCCCCCCCCCTTGCACCTCTGTTTTGTCAGGATAAAGTTTCAATTTGTTAACCCACATCCATCCAAAACTACCTCCAGGCACCTGTTGAATCACCTTGGTTCATAAATGGTAACTTTGCAGACTGGATGATAGTTATTCAACTCTCCTGGGTTCAGAGTAGGTTTCTTTAGGAGTGGATGCACAACTACCTGGCTTCAAGACAGGGGCGACCACCCTCTTTCTCAGGGAAGCATTTATTGTCTCCCAAACCCAGTCTGTGCAGATTTAAGCTGCCAAGAGAGGCATGGGTCATACAAGAGAGTGGTACAGCTCAAACTGCCAAGAATTTCGTCCACATCCTTAGACTGTACTAGATGAAAGCTATCCCACAGAACTGGAAGAAATGGGCACCCTGAGACCATCCAGTCTTGTTACTGCTAATGCAGAGTCCAAGTTGGAATGGATGCAAGAGATTTCATCTGCAAAGTCTGTAGCAAAATTATCACAGCAGGCTTCAGAACAGCTTACTTCCTCCTATAGGCCACAGCCCAATAAGTCCATGACCATCTGGAGTGTTCTGCAGGTATCCTTTGTGCAGGTGCTGTGGTGGTGGAGAAATATTGTTTCTTTGCCACCATCACTGCCATAGAGTAAGCTTTAAAATGCTGTGTAGCCTGTGTCTTGTAGGCTTTATCCCAAGTCTTTCTCCACTGTTGCTCTAGCTGTTTCCCTTGTCCGTTTATCATCCATAGCCCTACAGTAAACCAAGGGTTGAACTGAATGAGCCATTGGACTGATCCAAGATGGCTTCTCTTATATTCTTATGTTCTCTTAAGGTGCTGTTCAAACTCTTAAACCTAAGAAAGTGCATCTAGGGAGTGATTGTGTCAACTGCCTGAGTCATTTCCTCATTTCAGAGGTCAACTAGGGAATTGACAGAAGCACCAACCATATCTGCAGGAAAATCTAATGCCATCTGAAAACCATTTGGATCCATCAGATTATATGGCAGATGACCTTAGTTGATCCCTCATCCCTGCAGAGTCTTGGTATCCTTGTAAGTCTAAACCTCAGATAAACGTGAACTGGCAATAACAAGGGAACCATCTTCAATCCCCTCAATTTCAGATCACCTTCATCCTGCCCAGAGCAGAACACCAGATCGAGAGTGTGACCTGCACAGTATATGGAGCCTGTAATTACTCGAAACAGTCTCACAGTTTTCATGGAGATATGAAATCCTTAGCTGCTTCTGATAAGGTAGCCTTGCCGATGATTTTGAAATCCCCCAAAATGACCAGCCCAGGTGTCTTCGACACCACCTTCGAGACCACCTCCAGCAGCTGAGTCAGGAATACACCTGGGCAGCAAGGGTGCACAGTACACCAACAAAACCCCAATCCTGTCTCACACTCCCAGCACTAGATACATACTACATATGCATCACAATATGTTTTTCTACTTTTTGAAAAGTTTTATTTTATTGGAAGAAATCACTCCTGAGACTACTGCAATACAATACATATCCTACTGGTCCCAATATCTTACACAGGATGCAAGGAAGCATGCATGCAAGCAGTTCCATTTCTTTTTTTAAAAAAACCAGTTCATAGCTGAGCTTTTTAGCCATTACAAACCGTATTTATTTTTCTTATTGTCATATTACAAAAAAAGAGAGTTGTATTTCTATCCTTATATTATTACAGTGAATGTTCCTACATGAGAGAAAAGGGCTCCTCTTTTCAACAATCTCTATAGAAACTCATATACCATTCCTCCATTGTATTTTAACAGTTAACTTGTCCAAACATGTTCAAAACCACAGTAACCAGTCCCTGAAGGTGGTGGTGGTTGACAGTGCTTCCTAATACATTTTTTGCAGCAATCAACACATTTGTAATAATTCAATAACCTCTTCAAAATCACCTTCAACATTATTCAAAATAAAAGTCAACAGATTATATTTAAGCCTGTCTGAAAAATAACTCCTTCATCCTTGGTCCAATATATCTAAATATAAGCAGGTTTTTTCCCCTCTCTCTCTCTTTCTTTCTGGGGGAACATGCCGGAACATTGTTCCATAAACTCTTTGGCAGTATTCTTTAAAAATGTTTAAATGTTCATGAGTTTTCTGTATACAGACTGAAAACTTCATTTTCCTCTTCAGAGTTCCAGCACCATTAAAAAAAAAAATTGCTGAACATACATATAAAGGTAAAGGTTAAGGTTAAGGTTCCTTTGCTTGAAAGCCAGTCGAGTCCGACTCTAGGGTTGCAGTGCTCATCTCCGTTTCAAAGCCTAAGAGCCAGCGCTGTCTGAAGATGTTTCCGTGGTCATGTGGCTGGCATGACTGAACACCAAGGCTCTCGGAACGCTGTTACCTTCCCACTGAAGTGGTACCTATTTATCTACTTGCTTTCGAACTGCTAGGTTGGCAGGAGCTGGAACTAGAGACGGGAGCTCACTCTGTCATGCGGCACACTCGGGTCTCGAACTGCTGAACTACTGACCTTCCACAGCCTGCAGTTCAGCGTCTTAACCACTTGAGCCACCGCAGCTCCAAACATCACCACCAAATTAATTTAATCTATATTGCATTCACACCATTTTTAGGATTAGAAACTGTCATTTAAAAATATTTTGCTTAACCTTTCTGGCATCTCATACCAACACTACATTTAGTTTCTCTCGAAGAACAACATCAGGAAGAAAATTGTCTGATAGAATTAGTTCAGTTACTTAAAGCTATATACAAAAGTCTAGCCCAGAGGTTCTATTCATTTTTTCAAAATATGAAATTATTTTACACAATTGTTATACTCATCCTTTCTTTCTAGACATTTATTACAACAGTTCTTTACATCATGTTAGATTTTCAAATTGTCCAATAGCCCTTGATGTCTACAAAACAGAATATTCTATTTGCAAGCAATGATTCCAGGCCTGTATCCACCTCTGTAATTTCAAATTCTACTCCTTGCGAGGAATAGATCTGTCACAAACCAAAAGCTGTCTACAGCTGCTGAAAAGATATTTTTGAGGATGTGCAGGACTGAGGTGGAAAGGAATAGATTTATTCTGCAAATGCAACTCCCCTCATAAGCCTTTGGATTCAACCAATATTTTCCCCATTTAGAAAATACAAGTGGTGACCCACCACAAAATGTTGAAGATTGTGAGTTTAACATTTAGAAAATACACCACAAAATGTTGAAGATTGTGAGTTTGTTTTAATTAGTGCTGTAACTTTGGGGTGATGCCCCCTTTTCTGTGCTGATTTCGACACTGTTGTGCTTTAGAGTCCTGCTTAATTTTTGACAGGATTGTACACAGGTATTATAAAGAAAAAGTCCTGGTTTTACTGTTTTATTGTTGCTGCTAATCCATATGGAAGACACAGATTCTGTCTTTAAACTCTTCTCAGCTGTGGTGGTTGGAGGAAGAAGGCAACCCTCATTTCTGCCTATTACATAGTCATGATAGAACTGGGCTGGGTCTCACTGAGGTTACACAGGCATGGTGTTCCACCTTTGCATTAATGTATCTTTAGAGAATGCTAGCACGGGAGTTTAGTTGCCATCCTAAGCCTCGCCAGCAGTGACTTCTCATCTCCCACAGGAAAATTGGTGCACTTATTCCTTATCATCCTCAACCAAAATTTTGAGCATATGCAATTTATCCAAAAAACATCAACATACCTTCACAACTTGAGGGTACTCTGATGCAGCTGGTTAAACATGAAAATAGTTTGTTTTGCTATTTTCTGTACTATTAATTAATTCCCAAGGAGATTTCTTTCCTTGTAGGATTTATTTTCCATTGCTCCTTCCTTTCTAGTTGATGAGCCAACAATTTATCTGCTTTAGCTCCTTTTCAAAATGTTTTTCTTTCAGGTGTACTAGCATCTTTCTCACTGTTAAGAGTGTCCGTTAAATCTCATTTCTTATGAGTGAAAAATCATTGACTATAAGTATTTTCTACATGGTTTACTCGATGTTTCTTTTAAAAATACATTTTGGACCTCTCTTTGTTCTCTCTTCTTGTAAGACACAGGTTGTGGTCACACGGTCATTTTGATCGGGTTTCACAACTGCTCCCTATAGCACTTAAAAGGGCTGATCAAACAGCTGATTCTGTCTCCTGTATCAAAGTGGACTCACCTCCGCAATCCTCCCAGTTTTCTAGTGCTTTTTCCGACACTGGGAAAATCAAGTACTTTCCTACTACTTGTGCTGTGAATCCACAATTTCTCCTATCTGGACAGCCATCTCTCACTATGAATGCGATTAGGTCATCTGTACGTCCTTCTTGTGGTAGTTCCTCACCTCCCCAGCTTTCACCGTTGTGTGCACGACCAATCCTGTTATGACTATAGTAAATGCATGAACTCTCAAGTGCAAATCCTGTTATGAATATAGTAAATGCATGAACTCTCAAGTGCACATAAAACAGCATTCGGTTACACGTTGGTAGTTCATTTGTGCTCCGCCACCACTTGGGTGGCTATCTGGACGGTGCCTGGAGCCTCCACTTGGGTGGCTATCTGGACGGTGCCTGGAGCCTCATTGTGCAATGTAAGCATTTGGGCAAGGGATGTGTGATCATCTGAACCCGCTAAAAAATATCCCCGATCTAATCTACAGTGGGAACAAATCATGGTAAGCTTGCCATGTGACCACCCAAAGTGTTGATTAATGAGCCTATAATAATGGAGTTTAATGTATCACAGTATCTATAAAGTACCAGTGTTATTATGAAAATAATCTTCAATATCTCTAGCAGCTCTTTGCCTAACGGAACTATCCTGAGGTAAAGAGTTCAGCTGCCATAGTTAATCCTTTCTCTTAAAATGGCTGGTTGTATAGGTCAAAGATGTCTTCCAAGTGAACTTATTGTCATAGTTTGGGTGACTATTCTTATAAGATTATTTCATAGCTTCCTCACAGCTTTGTTTCATATCTGTTGCTGTTCTCGGGTTTCCCTGTCATCAATGTTTCTCAGACCTCCTTTGCACCAATGATTCTGATACACATCAGAGGCATTTCTCCCCTTTTTGTAAAGTCTGGTCCACTTCACAAGGTGCCACCCATCCCACCTCAATACCATTACATGCTGGTGTCTAAGCGGTGGAATAATAATAATAATAATAATAATAATAATAATAATAATAATTATTATTATTATTATTATTATTATTATTATTATTATTATTATAAAAATATTAGTAGGAAGGCAGCTGTCCAAAGAAGCAGGCTGTTTGCTAGAGCAATGGGGTGGAGCTGGAGAATGCCCAGCCGAGTCCTTTTAAGATTTTTCCATCACAGAGAAAGGGGTTTTTCCAGTGGGGGAACTGTTTGATGTCTCCAAGTGTTTGGAAAGACAGCTCCATCCCTTCCCTGAGTGAGACAGCTTGGGAAGAGAGTAAATTATCATAGCCCAAAATGAGGAAGAGTGCCCCCCCCGAATGTCTCTGAGCAGGTGAGCCACTAGCAAAAGCCTTTGCTCCCCTTTCCATTGCCTGTTCAATTCCCTTCCTTCCCATTGCTCTGCATAGCACAATAGCACACTAGACCTTAAATCCTGGTTCAACCCTGTCCCCGAACTTACATTCTACGCTACACATTAGTTCACCCCTGCAATTATCTCGGGGTATTTTTTTGTTTCCACATTACATTGAGGTCACCCTGGTTTCGTCCCACACTTGTCCCGGGATAAACGGATGCTGTTATAACCAGGGATAAATGCAAGGTATTGTGTCCCCAGTTGAACTCTGATAAAAGCAGGGATGAGATCCAAGGGCGGAAAGGACCTAAGTTTCTAGAGGGGGAACACTAGGAGATCTGAGAACCAATCTGATTACAGTGGGCTGAAGAGGAGACTACAGTTTCCGGCAATTCCTAGAGTAATATGGCATCAATTTCATGTTCTCCCCAGGTCAGGTCACATTGCACATGACCTCAGTGATTTTTATTTTTCCCCCCTCCTGTCAGGCCCCCAGCAG
Source organism: Gekko japonicus (assembly GCF_001447785.1). NCBI lineage: Eukaryota > Metazoa > Chordata > Lepidosauria > Squamata > Gekkonidae > Gekko > Gekko japonicus. Next base: position 82,888 of record NW_015174964.1, on the reverse strand, counting down.
TGGGAACACTGGAGTACCGGTAGGAGGCATCCTGCCATAGCAAGAAACTTGGCAGCTATCCTCTCACTCCAGGGGCTCAAAGCAGCTTAAGAGAGCCAGTGTGGTGTAGTGGTTGGAGTGTTGAATAGGATCTTGGAGACCCAGGTTCAAATCCCCCTCAAGTTTGCTCAGTGACTTTGGGTTCACTCTTTCAGTTTGATCTTTCTCACAGCGTTATTATGAGAATAAAATAGACTGCCCTGCATTTCTTGGAGGAAGGGTAGTATAAGAAGAAGAGTAGGTTTTTATACCCTGCTTTTCTATGCCTTCTGGAGTCTCAAAGTGGCTCACAATCACCTTTCCCTTCTTCTCTCAGTAACAGGCATCTTGTGAGGTAGGTGGGGCTGAGAGAGTTCTGAGAGAACTGTAACTGGCCCAAGGTCACCTAGCAGGCTTCATTTGGAGCAATGGGGAATGAAACCCAGTACTCCAGATTATAGTCCACCTCACTTAACAACTACACCATGCCGGATAAAAATGCCCTATATAGGTAGATATAAAAATGTTGCAGTTTAAAAACAAACAAAATACTTAACAAACCCAAAACAGGCCCTGCAATCGAAATATGTGTTTTTATTTTATACTGTATCTACATCCCTTCTAAATAACAAGGTCTTGTAGAATTTCCTAAAAGCAAAGCAGGAAGATGATCTCCTGTGCCCTCATAAAGTAGGGACTAATACAAAGAAGGGCCACAAATAGGCTTAGGCATATCTTACAATCCTATGAGACACAGCAGCCAGAAAAAGCTGTCTGGACAAATCAGTTAGTTAATGGATTCATACAGGGAGAAATAATTCTTTACATATTGAGTTCCATGCTGTGAATTGCTTTAAAGCCAGCACCATAAAAAAGTAGGCAACCAGTGAAGATTTTTAACAGTGGGTGTTCTATGATCAAATTGTGTTCCCTTCAAAAAGTCAGGCCCCCATATTTTGCACCAAGTGGAGTTTGAGTCATCTTTAAGAACAGGTTCACAGAATATGTTACACTAGTTGAGTCTTTAGTCTTACTAACCTCACAGTGGAGCCTAGAGTCTTGCTGAAATTACAGCTCCAGAAATCTCCAGACGAGACAGATCAGTTCCCCTGGAAGGAATGGCAGCTTTGGAGGGTAGACTCCAGGAATTTCCCAAACAGGAAATAGAGTTGCCAGTTCCCTTCTGGTGGCCAGTGGAGGGTGGCAGGGTAGGGTTGCCCAATCCAGGTTGGGGAACTCCTGGAGATTTGGGGGTGGAGCCTGGGGAGGACAGGGACCTCAGTGGGGTACAATGATAGAATCCACCCTCCAAAGAAGCCATTATCTCCAGGGAAATGTAGTCTGGACATGAGCTGTAATTCTGGGAGATCCTCAGGTCCCACCTGGAGGCTGTCATCCCTATTTGGAAGCCCTAGTCTTCATGTTTCAGTAGTATGGATTAGGACGGCCAAATCATCTGAATCTTGAAGAGAATATTGTTTCCATAGCAGATATACCTGGCAGGAAAAAAAAATATTCCAGCCACCACAGTAACTAGGTTGTCCAGGCACAAAATTGGAATATTCTGTTGGACTGAGTATCTATCTTGGGTCCTAGCTTTCTGGAGAAAAGGCATGGTCGTAAATATTTTGAATTAATTGAAATAAATCAATAATGAGAACCATGCAAATAAATCACTAATGAAAACCATGCTACTTTCCAATGACTTCTTATGTATGTAATGTTAGCCGAATTGCTTTATTTACAGCAATTGGCAATTTATAAATGGGTGCTTGCCAACTATACCAAGGTCCTGTTCCCACCAAGGGTTACCAGTAAAAGATTTTGAGGCTGTTGTGGTTAAAATAGATGTCTTTTACTTAAGAAAATAAATCTCATACAAACAATACTGATGCACTCACACATTCAATCAAGTTCCTTAGAAATACAGTTGCATTAGCAGGTAGGGTGATGATGGGCTATACTTATCTGTCTTCGCAGCTTTGGTTGTTCCAATGAAGAATAGAGGGGAAGAAATGGAAAACTAAGGAAATTCACACACGACCAGAACCAGCCAGAACATGTGGGCAGTAGAGGCAAGGGTTTGGGATAGCAAGTGGGACTTAAGAGGAGTGAAAAGCAGACAGGGGGTTGTTGCGGGGGAGATGCTAGTTGTACAAGTAGGAGAGAGAGAGAGAGAGCATGTGACTGGTTCTCTTCTTTTATCGGGGGATCCAGGAGGTGGGTGGTGGCCGTGCCAACCTCCTGGCCCACCTCCCTGTTAGTCCGTCCCAAAAACAATCCTATTGGTTGCATGTAGGGAGGGATGGTTACCTAACAGGAGTGGCCAATATTGAAATCTAATACCTTACTCAAAGGAGGACATCTGGGCAGGTGTGAAACTTTGTCATCAGGATGCTTCATTGAAATGTTGATGAAGCTGGCCATCCTATTGTAAACCAAATGTCCATTTGGCAGGAAATACCAATGCAGGAACAAAGCAGTGATGTGTTGTACATGATCACAACTAGATCTGCAATGGGGGCTGTCTCTTCTCAAAGCTGTTGTTTCTTACTGCTCACAATAATGGAGGTGTGTGCTTCTTCACCAGGCTGGTAACTGTGTAACTGAAACCTTATTCACATGTAAGGCTTGTGCAGGCACCTTCTATGTGTTGCATCACAACAGGTGACTTGAAATGTACAGTTCTTTGAGACTATGTGTGTGTGTCCACAGTCCATTGTGTGTAGCAATAAATATAGTTCATAAAGCAATATAAGTCTCCTTCCCTAACAATAATACACAAATTTGTTCTAAATCCTAATGATGTAGGGCACCCAAAAATTCTACCCAGAATAGGAACTGTTAATTTCAGTTCTCAGCTACTCATTACTGTGAGATGAAAAGTGGGTAGCCGTGTTGGTCTGAAACAGCAGAACAAAGTTTGAATCCAGTGTCATCTTTAAATCCAACAAAGTTTATTCAAGGTGTGAGCTTTTGTGTGCACGAACAATTCCTCAGACAGGGTTAATAGCTGTGAGACTGTGAACACATCCCAGTATCCAGACATATCCAGACAGTATTTTCTTCAGTGTCATAGTAGCTTTTGCAGTTTTCATTCTTTTTTTCCACAGCCTTAAGGCCAAACTTCTCTTCATTTTCTTTAAGCTTTCAGTACTAGCAACTTATGTCCTATGTTAACATTTATACAAGGAGTCAGCTTGTTCTGTCTTGTGTATGTTCCCCTGGAGCTTCTTTCTTGGATTGCTTTGATTTGCATCTGTAGATGGTAGTACATTCCAAAGTCCCATTTCTCATGCACATAATATTTTTGTTCAATTCGAATTTTCAACACACCTTATATATTAACTGGTGAAGTTCTTTCTCTCTATCCAAGGGCCTTTCCAGTTGATTGTTCCAGTTTAGCACACAGAAATACAGACGTGCAGCCATTACTATGACATGGTATATTATCTAACTATATTTCCTTCAAGCAATACTTCTTTCATGAGATCAGATTTGTTCAGGTCTTCCCTAGTTATGTTACTTTAATAATACTGGAATTTTCCTCTATGCTGCATTTAGCCCTTTTTAAGATCTGATTTAAAAGATTTTCTAATATTAACTTTGAATAAGTAAGTTCATTGTAAATCTTAATACTTTCTTTTATTTACATAAATTTAGGTGGGTGGCCCTGTTAGTCTGAAGCAGCAGAATGAAGTTCAAGTCCAGTGGCAACTTTAAGACCAACGAAGTTTTCTTTAAGGTATAAGCTTTCATGTGCACACACACTTCTTTCAGATACATAGAAATAGAAGTTACCAGTCCATACATAGAGTTAGATGGTGAGCAGCAAATTAGCATATGACATAATAAATAACAGATGCAACAACCAAACTGGAATAACAAGCTTAGTTAGCAGGGTCTCAGTTAATTACTCTCAGCATTCCACAGTTAAGAAGGGTACATCTGCCCATCAATCTCCAATGTTGATATATCTATTTCCTTCACTATGTCCCCCCCAGAATTAAACCTAAACAAATGATGACCATATAAACTAAGCTTGTTATTCCGGTTTGTCCCTGCATCTGTTAAACACCTTTATTATGCTGTATGCTAATTTGCTGCTCACTGTCTATTTATATGTATGGACTGGGAACTTTCATTTCAATGTATCTGAAGAAGTGTGTGTGCACACAAAAGCTTATATCTTGAATAAAACTATGTTGGTCTTAAAGGTGCCACTGGACTCAAACTTTGTTCTTTTATTTGCATGTTTCCCTTCTGCTTGTTACCAATGAATGTGTGCATATTGATAATGCCCTGCAAAAAAGGTAATTTTGATGGCAACAAAGCCAATTTGAATACACCAAAGTTAGTTTTGTGCAACGTTTTATGTTATATGTACTCCTGTGTGTTGGTAAAACACCATCACCACACACACACACACACACACAAAATCAAATCAAGAATGATAAACCTTTGCAAAGGAATAATGTGTACCTGCATATTGGTAATGTCACATTGCAAAAAAACCCTGAAGGATCTGACAGTTACAGCAAATACACTGTACTTATTTGGAACATATATACTTTACTTTTTGTCAGTATTGGCACCAAATGCTGCACTACAATTTAAGTGACCCTGAACTGGTCTCCTTAATATTTGCAGCTATACTAGAAAACTAGTGAGACAGGCTGCAAGTCCATCCCAGCCTTCACGTAGGCCTGCTGCTTAGGGTGTGTATCAAGGGGGGGAAATCATTATAACTTTGGATCCAGGCTTCAGAGCAGAATTTTTTTACCATTATTGCTTATTTCTGGGTCGGGCATGACTATTTCAGGTTTTAAATCTGTATTGTTTTGAAATTAGGGACCATTATCTTTAGTGGGGAATGTATATGTTTGTGGCAGCTGTTTCCAAAGATACTGCACCAAATTGGCTTCAACAAGGTGGAACAACCTCATCTGCAAAAGTCAAGCAGTGTAGGAGGGTCTGCCCAGTACAGCACTTCTGGCTCTCCAGTTTGCCCATACTGGTTTTCCTTTACACCCCCTCCCAGCCTATGAGGCCTTGCAGTGGGCATACACCAACTCAGAGCTTACCAGTTGCTGTCCTTTATACAGTCGATATATCCAGTGCGTTTTATGGCACGCATGGCCCAGCCCGACAAAGTTCTATTTATGTCAGATCCAGCCCTCATGACAAATGCGTTTGGCACCTCTGCACTAGGCATTATATACTTGAACTTTCAAAAGGCTTTTGACAAGGTACCTCACCAAATACTCCTGAGCAAACTAAGCAGTAGTGTGATAAGAGGATGGGTTTTCTTATGGATTAAAAACTGGTTAAACGACAGAAATCAATGGACAGTTCTCTCAACCAAGAGAAGTAAGAAGTAAACAGTGGGGTCTCACAAAGATCAGTATTGAGGCTGGTACTGTTTAATTTAGTCATAAATGATTTGGAACTAGGGGTGAGTAATGTAGTGGCCAAGTTCGAAGATGACACCAACTTATTCAGGATGGTGAAAACCAAGGCTGACTGTGAAGAACTCCAAGAGTTTTCCCAAAATACTACAACTCGAAGGCATCCCATGAAGCTGATGGACAGTAGGTTCAGGATAGACAAAGGAAAATACTACCTTACACACAGAGCGATTAAATTGGCTGCCAGAGGATGTAGTGATGGCCACAGAAATAAACAGCATTAAAAAGGGATTAGATAGATTTATGGAGGATAAGTGTATCAATGGCTACTAGCCATGGTGACTGAGGGAAACCTCCACATTCAGAAATACTAAAGTTCTGAATCCCAGAGCCAGGAGGCAACATCAGGGGAAGGGTTCTGATGATGATGATGATGATGGCTATACCTGGAGCAGGGCCTCTGAAGATTACCGTAAAGGTCAGTTTGATAATGTCAGTGTATGGTGGTCCCAAGCCATATAGAGCTTTAAAGGTCAATATCAGCACCTTGAGTGGGACCCACAAGCAGACTGGAAGCCTATGCCAACGGAACAAACAAGATTGGAATGATATGGCCCCTACAACACAATCCAGTCACCATGCTTACTGCAGTATTCTCTACCAATTGTAGTCTCTAGATGTTCTTCAAGGGCAGCGTCATGTACAGCACACTACAGTTGTCCAATTTAAGTATTATCAGGGTATGGACCACAGTGGCAAGAACCTTTTTTACCCAGGAAAGGCTACAGAAGGCTTACCAGTTGAAGTTGGTACAAGGCACCCCTGGACAGCTCTGCCACCTGCTTATCCAACAAGAGGGCAGCGTCCAGCAGCATTCTTAGGATATAATCTTACTGTTCTAGGATTATTATTATTTTTTTAAAAGAATACCTTTGTTTGCAAGAGAATCGGTAATGTATATCACTCTGCTGCACAGATGGTCAGTCTGGAATGGCTTTTTTGGTGGCGACCACTAACTGGAAAATAGCATCTAAAGTTGCCTTTGGCCTTCTGATCAGCAGAAAATACGCTGTTCATTTCAGAAGAAACTTGTCTCTGTTTGCCTTTAGCTTGAGATACTTGTAGTGATGTCCATTCCTGGGTACTTTCTTGGCAGGCCTGTCATAGTGTCCCTGTTTATGTTATGTCACAGTCTGTATTCCCTTCACCTAGCAATAGCATCACACTCTGTGTCTGTGCTTAGGTGCATGGAACATTGAGAGTCAGATTTTGAAAGGATGCTAGAAAGATTGTTGCCCTTGAGCAGAGTCCCTTATTCAGTGTCCAACCTGATTTATGTTTCTGCTCCAGCAATCACCTAATCTGAACCTGAATTAAGTCTTGCAAAATGAAGTGCACACTGGGCCAAACAATTTGTGTCATGATCTGTACAAAAGACAGTTGAGATAGAAAGGCTTTTCCCTATTCAGGCTTCTTTAATCCTTCCATTAGCAGATTTAGTCTGTTGGTTATCAGACTTCTAAAGTAGGTCCTCTCTTCTAAACACCTTCAGCAATTGTTTACCAGAATCCAACAAAAGAGCAAAGCAACAACCAGCATCTTCTTAAAATAAAAAATCTTTTCTCCTGCTATAGTGAGTTACTGGTTTCTGCAATAATATTAGGCCTGCAAAACTTGGTGCTACACTGATGTTCCCTAGCATTGGTGCAAGGAAAAATAAGTGTGACTCTGTCAGAGTCCAGGATCTCAGGTGCCCAGACCTTACCTGCAGTCCTCGGTTCTGCTACCTTACTGCTATCACTATCTTTCTTACTCTTTCATCATTTTTTTCCACTCATGCATGTAATGATCTACGTTCTACTGATGAGCAGATCCCTGTTTCCCCTAGTCATAATGCATCTGGGAAAACTGGATTAATTACCTAGACATGTCTTTGATATCTGAAAAATTAAGCCACATCTCCCTCTGTGAATCAGTGAAGTTCCTTGAAGCAACTAATGACAACAAAGGGCTGTACAGGTCCTACAAAGAATTTAACAGTATTGGTATTTTCCAAGTACATTTAGAACACAAGTATTTCAGTCAAACTCTGAAAGAGGAGCTGAAAGAACAGGCACAGAGTTGTGATAAACTACAGAGCTTGTTGCGGCTCCAGTTCTTATGTGGGAGGGAGAGGTTTTGGCCAGACGCCTACAACCCCGTGTGAAATGACCACTCATGCAACAGAATTTTTTGGAAAATAAGTGGATAAAATTGGCCACAACTTTATTTGGAACACAAGTATTTCAGTCAAACTCTGAAAGAGGAGTGGAAAGAACAGGCACAGAGTTGTGATAAACTACAGTGGCTAAATACAGAGCTTGTTTGCCCCCCAAACCGGAATAATGAGGCAGACACAGATGATGGGTTTAACTATTGGGCCACTTTATTAACTGACAACTTCAACTGGAACAAAAACGGCACGGGCAACACAGTTATGGGGTATGGTCAAGGCCAGGGGTCTAAGACCTCTTACCTCATAGTATAGGGCGAGCCACCCTGCCCCAAGTGGGAGCCATCAGCAGTGGCTCCCGCCTGACTGGCTAGTCATTTCAAGACCGCCCATAGCTCCATCCCCTGAGCCGCTAGGCTCAAAGGGAGGAGCCAATTGGGATGGTCTCAAAAGCAGTCTGTTTTCCCTGCCCCAAGCTGCAAGGCACAAAGACTGTACTCACCAGGCCCCTTCAAGCCCAAATAATGGGCATCAGCTGGTGCTTGCCGGGCTGCATTCTGTCTACCACATAGAAAACCTGCCTAACCAAAGTGACCAACCTGCCTAACACAGCCCACCCATACAAAAACACCTTCGCCACCACTGCAGTGCAAGGTGGGCAAAAGCACCCCCTCCCAGTGCCAATCAGGAAGGGGTGAAAAATTCCTACCCGGCCCCCAAAACCGGGCGACCAGCAAAAGCCTGCACTAACCACAGGGTGGGAGGGTGGGCCAAGGACCATGAGGGATTGCTGTCGAGGAGAAGAGGGGCTGTGCTTTTAAGCCCTACGTCCCCTCTCTCCTTGAATACCCATATCAGGCACTCTTTGGCACCTAAACTGAGCCTGCCTCTTCCAGCTGGGAGGCAAAGGCACCTCCCCAGCTCAACGTCTGCAAGGGCCAAGGGCTGTTTGATCCGTGTTCCCTCTGCAGAACTTAGCTGGTTTGTTCAGTTCCCTAGGTTTGTTCAGTTCCAGTTTCCAGCTCCAATTCCAGAGTCCATCAAGACTACGATGAAAGTTATTTTGATAATTTAAACACAGACTTACCATTTGCCCAGTTATGGCAGGAGACTGCCAGGGAATTGCTGCCATTGCCCGCCATCGCTGAGCTGGTTGGCAGGCAGTAACAGGCCAGCCAAATGACAGAGGGCATGATCGCCATACCCACACAATAATGCAATTTCCAGCATGACCTGGAAGTGATGGCATCATGTCAGGGGCCGCTCTCTAGCACTTGGCCCAAAACTCTATGAAAACAATAGAATTTGAGGGTGAGTGCTAGAGCATCCCCTGGTGTGACACTTCTTCTGGGTTGCACTTAAGTTGTGTTATTGTGTGGGGATGACGATTGCAGTTCCCACCTTCCCCAGTTCATGCCAATTGCCAGGCCATCCGTGGACCCTATTTCAACATGAGTCCATCCTGAAGAGTGTAGAGTTCCCTAGTTTTCCACAGACCCTGTCATGTGTTAAATCACTGTAAGATTAAAAAAAAAAATATCTTCCAAAATTAGTTTTATTTTTCTTTAACTATAAAAAGGTGTTAAATCAGTTGGATGTATAAGAACCATGACTGGAATACATGGAGATACCTGTAGGGGACACAGCTGGGGTAATCCATGTTCCCTTGTGACACTTGTGATAGTAAATGACCTATGAAAGGTTTCATGTGCCCTGCTGTTTCCTGAGTTCTGCTGAGTTCTATTACAATTGGCCCTGCAGAGCAGATGACATTTCTAGTGAACTTTCTTTTTGTTTAAATATGTTTCACATCCAAGTACAGGATGGATCTTTAAGGGAAAGCAAGAAAATGAAGTGGGTGAATTGACAGCTGCTATGTGTAGGATGTTACACTTTTCTTTTTCTTTTCTTTTCTTTTTTTTGAAGCTGGCTCTCCAGCTCCACTGTAGGAGTATAGCAAATGGTAGCATCCTTGAGGTGAAAACAGTGCTGAGCGCCCTTTCAGCTCTAGACATATGACCAAGTTTTATGTTGGCAATTAAGGAAACTCTCCCACGGCTTTCAGGGTTTATTTTGTTTTTAAATCCTCCTGGAACTCAGCTTCTACCCACACAGCTGACATGCTTAACAAACTCGATGGAGAATTGCAGAAAATACTTATTTTCTAAAAGATCTTTATACAGGGAAAAGGGTGATTGTAAGAGCTCAAGTGTACCATAGCTTACATGTCACTGTTACAATGATTTTGGCTGTAATGCCAAATAGCTATTTTAGATTAAGTCATTTGTTTGTTAATTTTGAACCGTAGCATACGGTTTTTAATTATTATTTTTTTGCACTTGATACATATTTGTCAGGGAACAGTAGCTGCATGATGTTTTGTGCTGTACTATGGTGTACAGGGTGTACTGCTGAATTAAATGTCATCGTCACCTTTTCAAACGATGTAGTAGCAGTGCTTTATATAACCCGTTGATTGTACTCTGCTTCAGCCTTTCAAAATCTGCCTGTCATTTTCAACTGCCTTTTCTTTTTAATTTTCATTATTTTCTAAAAATTGTTTTTGATTTAATGATAGTTTAGGTAAGGACAGCATTTTTAGCTTCAAGGAATGCAATTTAAATGAGTTATATATTGGAAGAGGCTTTTATTCCTGAATTATGTGCTGTACATGCAACTCAAGAAATAAGAATTGTTTCTGTTTCTACCAGTAGAGTTCTCTACCTTGAGGGTTGTGTCTCCGATACCTCAGGTGCTTGTGCGCATAGAGGCTTCAGTGCACATTTGTGCATATGTGGGTTGTTCCATTCATGCCATAGGAGAGACAGCTATATATTCACATCCTAACGACTGTGTGCAGCAAGTCTCAATGCTGAAGACATTAAGGAAGTTTGATTGTTTTGAAGTTTTGGAGTCACACTGACCCAGGTGGTAACTAGGGCTTAAGATGCTAAGGAAGGGTACATTTTACCAGGGCCTTACTGAGGTCTTGGCTGCAGTGACATTATTGCATAGCAGAAAAATGTAAGCTAAATGTAGCTCAAGCTTGAGGATATGTATGGAAATCCATTTCCCATATCTATGAAAAATATCTATATGGAGTATCCAACTCTTGTAAGATTTACTGGGATCAATGGGCGGCAGTATTAGAGTAGAACATTTTGAACAAGGACTTGCTGTCCCAGTTCAGCCCCTTCTCTAGAATATTGAGTGTTCTTATGTAGTTAAACTAGGACTTTTAGAAATGAGTATGAGAGCTACCTCCCCTTATCTAGTTAAATGAGATTTATGGAAATCAACTGCAACTAATTTTCAGTCAAGAGCACACAGCTCTACATATTTATGTATTTATTTATTTTACATATTGCCAGTAAATGTGGCAGGGGTTGAAAGAAGTTTCATCAAGCTGATAGTCATCAGAAACTTCAGATGTTCTACTATGGGGTTAACTTGCCAAGCTATGTTATTTTATGGGATAAATTGGCTTTGTAGAGATAATTCCTAGTTTTTCAGTGGAAAAAGGAAGCTTTAAAGGAAGCTGGAACATTTGCAACTGCATTGGTTCACCAGAATAATTTCTAAAATATCAGACCATTGGCAGTATAATATTTAGGGCTATGCAATTTGGCTTTATAAATATTCAATGTGTAATGTGTATTTAGGAAATTCTGAATATTTTTACTCTAAGTTTTATAATCCTGGATATTCAGATTGAATTTTGAGTCCTGTTCAGTCCAACAGAAAGGAGGCTGGACTACCTTGGAAATTAAAATTTGAAATATATTCCCTAAACAGACTTGACCAAAGGGAAAAGGGAACAGAGAGCTGTATGTCCCTTGATTGGGGTTCCTGTGCTTTTGCCAAATAACAGGAAACTGGGATGACTGATGTTTGTCTGGAACAGATACAATCTTCTTTCAGACAGAGAAATCAGAACATTCTTTCACATTAGTTTTTTCTAACTTCATAATCCCTCTGCCGTTCCCTGACCATTTACTGTTGATTAATGCTCTGCATGCTGAGTCCCGATGCCCAAGGGCAGAATGGCCATTTAACTTACAGGGAAGATTCCTGCTTCTGCTGGGCCACTGCCCTATAAGGCTACTGGTAGAAAAGAGCAAGCAGAGACAATGTTCAGCAACTCTGCAAGCACCTCAGGGGCTCCTATTTGCAGCCTTTCGAGTAGCAATGACAATCAGTATCAATTTACCGTTTGCCTCCATTGGTATCGATGTTTGCAAGAGGAGATAGCAACAAGTGAGGTAGGGGGCATTTTAGACACTGCTAAGCTGACTGGCCCTGCAGCACCGACATGTTATATAGTAACGGCCACTCAGGTCAGCTTGCTATGGGGCCATTTTAACTTCTCAGTCCTCCCGTCCCTATGTACCTTGCCAGGAAAATTATCCTTCATTTGATTCGCACTCTACCCTTGTTTTGCATACTTACTTAACATTTAGGAATAAAATTAAGTGTTGGAGATTCATAGACTGATTAAAATGTGAATTAACAGGGAATTTTTATATTCAGGCTCTTTGGCATATTTACTTATTAAGTAAGTATTAGGATAAGGTTTGCTAGATTTAGAAAATAGACTGTGGGTGATTTCCCACTAGCGCTGCTCCGGGCTCACTCTTCACTTTTGCCTTGATGGTAGGTGTCAATTTCACACAAGCTGCTGCGCGGCCGCATTTTGCCTTGCAGCTTCGTGTGATTTTCCCCGCGTCTACTCAATCCTCAAAAAACAGGTTTGAGTAGACGCGGGGAAAATCGCACAAAGCTCTGAGGCAAAATGCGGCAGCGCAGCAGCTTGTGTGAAATTTACACCTACCATCGAGGCAAAAGTGAAGAATGAGCCTGGAGCAGCGCTAGTGGGAAATCACCCTTTGTGTATATTCTGTGTACAAGTATTAGAAATATTTTCATTTTTCCTCACTGTGTTCTGCTGCAGCCAATATTGTTTTAGGGGAAAATGTTTCTGTGTGGCAGCAGCATGAAACATGGGCATGGTTAGGGTTGCCAGCTCTGGGTGAGGAAACACTTGGAGATTTTGGAGGTAGATCCTGGGGAGGATGGGGTTTGAGGTGGGGTACCCTCAGCAGGGTGCAATGCCATAGTCCACCCTACAAAGCAACCATTTTCTCCAGGAAAATAGTGGGAGATCTCCAGGCCCCACCTGGTGGTTGGCAATCTTAGGCATGGTAGAGGGTGTTGGCATGAGGAAGGCTGGTTTGTATGCATGGGATGGGGTCATGATATATGTGTAGGAGAAGGCCCATGTTTGTTTGGGCCCTGGTTGTAGCGTGATGGAAGGAGACGTTTACTCATGATTCCATGGGTTGAATTTAGAAATCTGTTTGCACAAGGATCTCAGGTCTGTCCCTTTCTCCTTCCCCCATCAGCCATTTCAGACCCACAGTTGATCTCTAGGGTTCCAGGGCCTGCATGCAGTAACAGCCCTACTGGTTCATGAACTGCAGTGAGGAAGGGGACAAACTTGATCCCATTTCTGTCAATAGAGCTCCACTGACAGAAGAGAGCTCAGCTGATGGAAGAGGCAGGAAGGGTGATTTCAACCCCTTTCCCTATGTTACTTCAGTCCACTAACCTGAATGACTGTTATTCCATGTTGGTTCCCTGACCAGGAATACATCTATATATCTAATCCCATTTCTGTCAATAGAGCTCCACTGACAGAAGAGAGCTCAGCTGATGGAAGAGGCAGGAAGGGTGATTTCAACCCCTTTCCCTATGTTACTTCAGTCCACTAACCTGAATGACTGTTATTCCATGTTGGTTCCCTGACCAGGAATACATCTATATATCTAAATAGAAATAAGACCCGTTGTGGAAATAAATACAACGGGATCTAGAAAGAGGCTCTGGGAGAGTGCTCTGGCTTTGGGCAAACAGTGTCAATTTGCTGTGGCGACCTCAGCAGGGTATAATGACAGAGTCCACTGTTTTCTCCAGAGGGACTGATCTGTGCTACCTGAAGAGCAGTTGTAATTTTGAGTGATCTCTAGCCCTCAACTGGAGAGTGGTAACAATTGTTACCCAGGCTCCACCCCTCAAATCTCCAGGAATTTCCATACCTAAAGCTGGCAACTTTATCTCCTCCCCTCTC
>NW_015174964.1:67724-68879 GCF_001447785.1 Gekko japonicus | reverse complement strand
AACAGCTTGTTTGGAGGGTGGGGAGTATGGCATTGTATCTGTCTGAGGTCCCCCTCTTCCTCCTCCTCCTCAGACCCCATCCACAGCAGGCTGCATTCCTAAAATATCCTGGAAGTTTCCAACCTGGAGTTGGCAACCCTACGTCCTTTCCAGGCAACCATCAGCCTACATTTATCTGCCTGCCTGTCTTCAGGTTTACATCCCCCCACCCACAGCCTCTGCCTAGGGAAAGGGCAGTCTTTCCCTGCGGTGGGAACCAAAGCAGCTGACATCATTATCCTCTCCCCCCGTATGATCCGCACAGCTTTTAAAACATGAACCTGGGACCTGCACACCATCCTCTGAAGCGCTCTGTGACTGCTGGCACCTTTTCCTATCTTTTTTGCCTTGTGGTATTCTGCTTGTGGTGTGATCTGTCTTCTTTGTGATGTGGCATGATTGTGTTATTGGGTTTGTTTCTTTTGAAGGGGAAGTGATGTGTTGTGAGTGAGGACATATTTTACCTCAGAATACAGTAGGTTCCATATGCAACTGACAATTCCAACTGCCTTGGGGGGGGGAGTTTGAGGTGTGGAATGAAGTCCAATCAGCTTCCATATGCAAAAGACCTTGAAACGCTGGGCGGGACTGCACAAAGCAGCCAGTCAACCCAGCCAGCGTCTTCTGACTGACAGTGCGGCCAAACACTAAAGGTGTGCATTCGGAACGTTGGAGCCCACTACGGCTTTATATATAAGGGAGAGATAGCCAACATGCCCCCTCTGTGCAGATATCTAAATCCGTGCATCAGCAGCACGTGGAGGGTAAATAGATTTTCCTGCACATTTGGGGCACTTTCCAGGTGTGCAGAAAAATCTAAGATGTTTCAACAAATGTACGGGGCATACTTAAATCCCCAAAAAACTACAACTGCTTGCTCTGGGCATGCGTAGGGAACTCACTCACTGAGGTATGGGGGACAGCGCAAGGGAAGCCACCACACCACTAACCATCCCTGCTGCTGCTCCAACTGCCATAGCAACAACTGTCCCTGACGACACTGGCACCACCGGACAAACCCACTGCAACACCCAAGGACTGCTGGAAACAGACACGGCAGAAATGCTGCCTCTACAACATCCACCCCCACCACCCCCAGGACCACCGCCAATGCAG
>NW_015174964.1:49110-67678 GCF_001447785.1 Gekko japonicus | reverse complement strand
GGGCTGCTGAAGAATGGCTGCTCCAGGTGAGCCAGTGAGGGAGGGGAGGGAAGGTCACCTGGCCTGCCCAGAGCAGCTCCTGGAGACCTTGCAAGGAAAGCAAGGGGGGGGAGAGAAGCCTTGGCAGGGATGGGGAGCAGACAGAGGGTATGCTGGGGAGGGGTGGTAGAAAGAGAGAGAGAGACATTGATGGGTAGAATGACAGAAAGAGAGAGTGATGGGGCAGAATGAGAGAGAGAGATTCAGCTGGGGGCAGAGAGAAAAGAGGTGGTAGGGGAAAGAGTAAGAAAAGAGATGGGGGTAGGGGGGAAGAGAGCAAGAAGCGGTGACTGAATGTCAAGGGTGGAGGTAATGGAGTGCCAAGGGTGGGGGTAGGTGGGGAGAATTGCAAAACTTGGTGTGAGTGAAGTGCCGGGGTGGGTGGCAAGTGGGGAGAGCAGCAAGTGCTGGGTAGACTGATGGAGAAGGGGGGCAAAAGAGATGGGGGTAGACAGACAGCTAAGGGGAATGGGAGAAAAGAGTGAAATGGGGGTAGGTTGACAGGTAAAGGGGACCGGAGAAAGGGGGGGGAATAGGGGGTAGATTGAGAAGGAATAGATTAATAGAGAAGGAATGGGGGCAAAAGTGATGGGGTAGGTTGACAGATAAGAGGCGGGGGAGAAAGAGGGGGAAAATTTTTAAAGAAGGAAGAAGAGGGAAGGAAGCAAAGAGTGGGAAGGGATGTACCCTCTTCACAAGTTTCCTTGAGGGCTCCCATTTGTTTTTTTAGAATCAGGAATTACTGCTGGAGGGAGCGGAAAGCAGGGGATGAACTGAAACCTTTCTTAAGTGCTTTCTGCTGATGAATCACTGGATTCAACTCCATGTCAGCCATAGTGTAATGTTAGTATCATGTTTCATGCAAATTTTGGCTACAGCTACTAGACATAGTATCTGATACCTTTGTGGTTAACTCAAATGCCCCTGCACTGGTTAATATGACTGTTTAACATGCTAAAAACATAGAGTACTTTCATGCAGCTTCAATTGAGGTCTGTTGCAGATGCTTTGAGCGGACAGTATTATAATTTTAATCTTTTCACAAATCTGAAAGTGAACCAAAAGCTTTTTGGAACAATCTTTTATTTACTACAAATTGAAAAACTCTGGCTGTGAGTAATGCCCTAGATATGTGAAGTGTACCAAATAACTAAAATCACAGCAAAGGGATTGATGAAGGTTCCTAATCAAGAGATCATAAGGTTTGTGTGCCTTTATCTGAAACATGTTCTCACTGATTTCAGTGGAGTTTACTTCCAAGGTAGAGTGTTTAATAACGATCTTCACTGTTCAATGAATTTCTGATGGCAGAAGAATATAAATAGTCGAATCAATTACACATCATGAAAAAAATTAAATATAGAAAATACTTCTGCATTATGTTATGCATTACATAGTTATGCATTACAAGACAATAATAGACTATTAAGGTTCAGCGAACATGCTTTGTCTCATACTTTATTTATTACCACGTTATTGGTTTGCCTGTAGCAATAACCTCTTAACATACTATCTTATTAAATTGTGCAGGGTCAAATCTACTTATTACTTGCAAATATTTGAAATGGCAGAACAGATTCTATTAAATAAAGGGCAATACTATTTTTCTTCCTCCATAACTCAAGAAGATAGATTTCTTCAAAGGGAGCAGTTTCTCTTACAGACTGGAAAAATACTGTAGTTTTATTTATTTACTATTTCTTATTTTTTAAAAATGTTTCCTGCTTCTACTATTAATGTTAGGGTTGCCAGCTCCAGGTCAGGAAATACCTGGAGATTTGGGGGTGGATCCTGGGAAGGGCGGGGTTTGGGGAGGGGAGGGACTTCAATGGAGTATAATGCCACAGAGTTCAACTTCCAAAGTGGCTGTTTGTGGCTCCAGTTCTTAAGTGGGATGGAGAGGTTTGATCAGATGCTGACAGTTTCATATGAAATCACCATGCTCACAACAGATTTGGAAAATAAGTGGATTAAATTGGCCACAACTTTATTGATTACAGCTATAAGAAGCATTGGCACAGCGTGGGTCCGCCGGATCCAATGCATCAACTGACCCCACTGCTAGCCGATGAACCCTGTCACCTAGCCAGCCGGCATGGGTGAAGATCGCGGAATGGCAGGTTGTGGGGATCACATGGACGACTGCACCTTCGTGATCTCCTCTGCCATCTGGCCATGAGGGCAAGCGCTGGTAATCCCTGAGCAGGCTTGCTCCTGTCAGCCCTCACGCCAAGATCCCTTAAGGTGGTCCACATATCCCTCCCCTCCCCTGGCTGTCCCGGAGCTTTACTATTAGGCCAGGGGGAGGGAGGCAGGACCTAATTTTCCCGCTGCTCGCCAACCCCAACCCCAGTCCGGCATCAAGCATCCGGCCACCTCTCCCTCCTTGCCCAGTGCTGCAAATGTTGGGCTGCACTGAGACAGGCCCTTCTTGCTTTCTCCAGGTGAACTGATCTCTGTAATCCCAGGAGATCGCCAGCCACCACCTGGAGGTTGGCAACCCTAATGAAAGGGTTACAAAAATACTATAAATTAAGCAATAGAATAGAACAACAGTGATAGAATACAATGAAACATCCATAAATCTTTCACAAATACTGTCCAGAAATACAACATTTCAATCTACTGAAGATACAGAGCCTTAATGTCCAACAACCAGGGTTCCCAACCTCCAGGTAGCACCTAGTGATCTCCTTCTATTACAGTTGGTCTCCAGATGATAGAGATTAGTTCCCCTGAAGAAAATGGCTGCTTTGGGAGGGTGTACCCCACTGAGGTCCCTGCCCTCCCCAAACCTCGCCCTCCTCGGGCTCCACCTCCAAAATCTCCAGATATTTCCCAACCCAGTAACAACTAATCAATCAGCAAGGGAATCTAAATCATAGAATTCAGGAGCAGCAATAAATAATAGGAAAGCACAATCACTAAAAGCTCCCTGTTGTAACATGTTTGCCTTACCTGATTTCTGAAAATTGACCAGATCAAGTGCTCTACATAGGAGATCAAGAAAGGGGAGAAAGCTTTCACATCCCATGTAAATGATAGCACTCCTTTGAGATTTTCACGGGCAGCGGCTAGAAAGGTTGTCTGCCACCACTAGGGTTGCCAGCCTCCAAGTGGGGCCTGGAGATCTCCTGCTTTTACAACCGATCTCCAGCTGACAGAGATCAGCACCTGGTCGCAGACTGACCCCTTTTGGATGAGGGATTCCTCTTTCTGCAGCAGCCTCAGAAGCCCTGCTCCCTGAGAGAGAACACCCTCCCCCTTTGGGCAAGGCCTTTTATTCCTTCTTCCCAGGCACTACCCTCTACTCCTCTGCTGGTATACGTTTTCCCTCCAAATCCCCTGTTAGCCATCCACAGGGTCCAGAGGGTGCCTGGAAAATGTAGGCCCTGTAGTCACTCTAATACAGGCTTCCTTAGAGCCACTTGGCCTCCCTCGAGCCTGTAGGTTGCACCATTATAGGCCCAGGATCATGACAGAGATACATGGCAGAAAGGTACTTTTGGCGTGATCACCAGATATTTCCCAACCCAACAACAACTAGTCAAGCTGTGCTGTTGCGTTTCTTTTTCTCTTTTTCATCTGTTAGAACTGGAGAGGGGGATCTCTCCAAGTGAAATAATGTGTTGATTTCATACTGGGCAAAATATACTCAGTGCTAGTGATGATAATGAAACAGTTAAAAAGCCAGGGTTGGGGTTAATGTGAAGAAAGGCAGACTGTGAGGTGGGAGGGGAAAGAGGGAGATGTGTTGAACCAGAACATAAGGAACCATAAATGTATTTTTAAATATATAACCAGTTTGGTGTAGTGGAAGAGCCAGTTTAGTGTAGTCATTAGGAGCATGGACTCTAATTTGGGAGAACCGAGTTTGATTCCCCACTCTTCCACATGCAGCTGCTGGTATGACATTGGGTCAGTCACAAGTTCTCTCAGAGCTGTTCTTTTAAGGGCAGTTCTTGAGAGAACTCTCTCAGCCTCACCTACCTTACAGGGTATCTGTTGTGGGGAGGGGAGGGGAAAGGGATTGTAAACTGCTCTGGAACTCCTTTGGGTAGTGAAGGGCAGGATATAAATCCAATCTCTTCTTCTTTTACTACTTCCAGTCATTAACATTGGAATCCAATCCAAGTGTTCTAATTCCTATTCAGGTCTTTTTGATAGAAAATAAAATCCCAGATAGGCACAGAGAAATCTAATATTTAAAAAAAACTCAAAAAAAGAGCAAGGGTGGAGGAAAGTGAATGCCAAGGGTTGGGGACTGGGAAGACAGCAAGGGTGGGGAGTGTGTGTGGGGGAGACAGCAAGGGTGGGGGTGAATGCCAAGGGTTAGGGGTGGGTGGGAAGACAGCAAGGGGGGAAGTGAATGCCAAGGGTTGGGGAGGAGACAGCAGGGTGGGGAGTAGTGGCGTACTAAGGGTGTGGGGGTAGTTGAGAGGAAGAGGGAAGGAAGTTGAGATATAGAGAATTGCTTCCTTCCTTCTTCCTCTATCAATCTTCCCTCTCTTTCTCCCATTGCCCTTATCTGTCAATCTACCCCCATATCTTTGCCCCATTCCTTCTCTGTCAATCTACCCCCTTTCTCTTATAACCTACCCCCATTTCTCCCTTTCTCCCATTCCCTTTCCATCAGCCACCTCATAAATGTGCCTTGCCTCCCTTTATCTTTCCCTTCCCTCCCCAGCCCCCCTGGCCAAGAGTGCAGCACTCACCCAGAGCCTCTTTCTAGGGCTCATTGTATTTATTCCCACAACTGGCCTTATTCCTAGTACAAAATAAATGCTATAAATCAATAACCAGGTTCCTCTGTACACATTAACTGCATTGACATAATTCAGAAGTACTAGGACAGCACCTACTGATATTTGAGAGGCATTAAGGATAGATTACTGAGCAATTTTAATAGATGCTAGCTTAAAAATCATCCAGAGAGATTGTAAATATTTAGAACTTTTTCAGATATGATTAGCAATCACAGTCTGATCCAATGAAATGTGAAAAAATTAAATATACATTTTGAGAAAAGGATTATAACTCAGGGATGCTAAATATTTAATTTGGGTTAAGTCTTCTGCCTGAAGTAAATTGTCTCATGTTATACAAATGGGAAATACAAATATGTTAAACTAACACTTGCATTTATAAACTATGCTATGGACACAGGGAAATCTCAGAACGTAACAAAAATGTTTTCTGAATTTGAGAGCACTTTGAGCATATGGCATGGTTTAACCAAGAAATTTCTGAAAAGCTGAGCTTCCTTTTATATTGAACTAGCCTGATACCGTGCTTTGCTATGGTATTTAAGCTCCATAAATCCAGTTATAATACCGATGATGTGAAGTTTGAAATGTGACATTTGTTGTAGAAATTCTAGTGGAGAAGATTGTAGTGTAAAAAATGAAGTGACACATATGTACTTTTTTTCTCTCTCTACTGAAGGACCTCTCTGTAGACCACATTGGTGGTTCTGCCCTCAGGTGCTAGGGTCACCAGGCTGCCCGATGAGCTCACTCTGGAGCAGGCAACATAGAACTGCCCATTTAAGAAGCTGTCGTCTGTTAAGCCACCTTCCACGAAAGTGATGGCTTCTCTGTGTTCCTGGATTGTTTTGCTCATATGGAGACTGTGTTGTTCTGAGCACCTCAGAGTGATCTTACTGGTACTTGGCCTGCACAGCTCAGTGTACTGCCGGAGTACTGTGTGCAAATATCTTTGCTGCATTCCTAAGTTGCTTCCTCCTGGCAGCTGCCTATCCAGTGTAGGAGGGGGAGGGGGGAGGAGTATTAGAAGCCACTGTGGAGGTGGGGCTGCACCTGACAGACAACCACCTGTTAGGTGTAGGAGGTGGGGGGCAGTGTGTTGGAAGCCATCAGAGAGGCTGGGCCAGCAGCATCGCTAAGGTGATCCTACTGGGGTGGCGTCCCTGATGGATTAAAGTACCCAGGCCCTGCTTCTACACCTGACAGACACTGGCCTGTCTGGTGTTGGGAAGGATTGCATTTAAAGGCATTGGAGAGGCTGGGCCAGCAGCAGGGCTAAGGCAATCCTGCTGAGCAAACCTCCCCGGTGGCTGTAAGCATCCCACCTCCTCTCCTACACCTGACAGGCAGCTTCCTGTCCAGTGTAGGAGGGGGAGGGGGAGGAGTATTAGAAGCCACTGTGGAGGCTGGGCCAGCAGGATCACTAAGGCGTTACTGCTGAGGCAGGCTCCCTAGTGGCTTTAAGCACCCTGCACACGCTGCTGCACCAGACAGACAACTGCCCGTTAGGTGTAGGAGGTGGGGGGAGTGTGTTGGAAGCCATCAGAGAGGCTGGGCCAGCAGCATCACTAAGGTGATCCTGCTGGGGCGGCGTCCCTGCTCCTACACCTGTCAGACACCTGCACCAGTAAGAAATGAAGTGAAACATACATACTTTTTTTTTCTAACGAAGGACCTCTCTATAGACCACATTGGTGGTTCTGCCCTCAGGTGCAAGGATCACCAGGCTGCTTGATGAGCTCACTCTGGAGCAGGCCAGATAGAACTGTCCATTTAAGAAGCAGTTGTCTCTTAAGTCAACTCCTGCTACCTTCCACAAAAGTGATGGCCTCTCTACTTGTGTTCCTGGATTGTTTTGCTCATATGGAGACTGTGTTGTTCTGAGCACCTCAGGGTGATCTTGCTGGTACTTGGCCTGTGCAGTTCAGTGCACTGCAGGAGTACCATGTGCAAATGTCCATGGTCAAATCTTTATATAAGCCAGAGTTAAACCATCCAAACATAGCAAACAGATCCATTCTGATGCTTCTATATGCCAAAGATACAGTTATCCTGTTACATACTGAGGTATGATTGAGAAGAGCACTTTCATTTTACTGCATGGAAGAACACCTATCTATAAACTTTAATAAAACTAAAATAATTGTCTTCACAAAGAGACCCGAGATCCATAAATGGAAAATAGATGGTCACTCAATAGAACAAGTTAAGGTGTTCAGATACGTAGGAGTTCTTTTTCAATCTTCATGCTCCTGGACTACCCATTTGTCCCAGGCTAAGGAATGAGCACAAAAAACCAGCTTTAGCCATGCTGAAATTCTTCTATAACAAAGGAGGAGTCCACATTACCTATGCCATGAAGGTTTTTAAGGGCAAGATGATACTACAGCTTCTATATGGTGTACAGGTCTCCCTTTTACAAGAATTACTCTAAATTAGAGGCAGTTCTATCAAAATTTATCAGATCTTTACTAGGTGTACCAAGATGTGTCCCTAATGCTCTCCTCAGACCAGAGATGGGACAAATCTCATTGGAAACTAGAGCCTGATTCTATACCATATGCTCAAGTTACCCCCCCCCCACAAGCCTGGCCCCTCTAATTCATTTAGATAATTTTCAATTTCAACAATTGAAACACAAACTATCATTATTGGGCTTTTCTAATGCAGTTCTTTTACAACTTGGACATAAAGAAGCTAACTAAATCATCAAACAGAGGTTATGGTATACCTCCTTTCAAGTAGACCTTTTGAGACTCTCATGGTCCCCGATAGTGGGAAGCAGATTACAAAATGACATGATTCCTAACTATTTCTTCTCATTGGAATTCCCGAAGCATGAAAGAACTTTCACCTTAGCCCAGCTTAACGTGCTCCCCTCTGCCCTACTTGAGGGAAGGTAGGCTCAAACTTCGTTTATATACCACCTCTGTACATACCGATCAGGTTTGACAGAGACAATTGAGCATGTCTTTCTATATTGCCATTTCTATCAAACGATTCAGGAAAAAATATCTTGCCCCAATTATAGTACCATATCCAGGGGTCGCAAAGAGTCGGACTCGACTGTGCGACTGAACAACAAATCCAGGGTAGAACAAACCAATTTTATTCTGCTCTTCTCCTAACAGATTACTGTAAAGAAATTACTGCCAAGATGGCAAGATTTTGTGCTCAGGCAAGTTTAATAAGGCAAACTCAATGCTAAATTAGTTTACAAATCTTAAAAATTTATTTAATATTTTCTTGTTTTAACTGCATATGTCTAGATGTAACCCATCTATTGTATATTTGTTTTAATTCTGATGTAACCAATCTATTGTATATTTGTTTTAATTCTGATCTTGGATCGTTAAATAAATGAACTGAACTGAACATATTTTAAAAGATAGGATATAGGCTAAAGATGGAAAAATTAGATCACCTATGTAATATCAAACAGCAGCTTTTAGTACTGTCAGATTATCCCCCAAATCAGGATTGGTTTAATGTGTGCCAGTGGTTAGAGTACTGGACTATGACTGAGGAGACCTTCTCAGATCCCTTCTCTGCCATGAAGCTCACTGTGTGAGCTTGAATATGTTGCTTTCAGTCACCCTGACCTACCTCACAAGGTTGGAGTGAAAGTAACATGGAAAAGGAAACCATGTATTCTGCTCTGAGAGGAAAGATGGGCAGTAGTAGATAGATATCTCCTAGGACAGCACAATGGAATGTTCATTAATCTTTATTTTGTTATTGTCTGACTGTGCAATTGTAAACAGAGCTTCACTCCTTTAAATCCATTGATTACAATGCACCTAGGAAGGTATAATTCTGTTTAGGTTTGTACTGTAAGTTACTATCATGGTACTGCCTCCATCAGTGGATGCTATGCTCTCCAATGTACGTGGCTTACACCGTCCTTCTTATATTATACAAGAATGAATTGAATATTTACAAGTATTAGCAATTTGCAGTGTTCCAATTTTTCCATTCAGCTTTTCAAATGTCATTGCAAAAGTCAGATGTGCATTTCAATATGCACTTTTCCCTGCTTCATGATCCAAAATTCAAATGTTTTAGACACTGGTATTTCTTGATTATTTTGATTTTGGCAAGCTTTAGACCTGAGCTTTCATAAACTATGAACCATCAAAAGCCATTGCATGTGTCAGGATCTTGGTTAAATCAGTTCTCAATACCAGTCAGTTTGAAGAAAGCTAACTTTATTGAGACGGTTGATAGATACCATCCTGGACAAATCTATTGTTAGGACTGAAGTTGAACACGCAAAGGTTGCAGATATAGTGGATTCAAGTAAGGCACTAAAGCTCAGGACCCAATCACCCCATGGTATTTGCCCGCCACAAGTCAGCTCCCCCCCCCCATAGGCATGTAGCCTCTACATAGCAAGGAAAACAGGATCACAGACATTTGAAAAGCCAGTACATTTGGCACCACTAAGGTGACAAGCCCCAGGCACATCAAAGAGAGAGAGAGGAACTTCCTCTTAATGGTAGGTGAGCTGTAAAATGCAAAATGCACAGGGAGCCTGAGAGCATGTTAGCAAAAAATTGCAGGTAGCTACCCTGGTCTATTAGAAAATACCATCAGCAAAGACAATAAGCAGAAACAACAGCAACAACTGGAGCAGGGATGAGGGAAGGTTTCAGGGTTTGATTACAGCCCTGATTTGTAAAAGACTTAAAATGGAATTGAGAAAATGTTAACTTAGATTATGTCCTCTTTGGTGAAGAATATTCCAGGATGCACCCAAGCTTTCGGGGACAGAGAATCATGTTTGCTCTGCCTTTGAAAACCTAAAAGTCAGCAGTTACTTGGATATGTCTCTACCCCTAATCAGATCAAATGGGTCCCTTGAGAGAGAGACAGGCAGACAATTGTATGTGTTAACTGTGAACAAACAAGTATATATACCGTTAGATATGAGATAGTAAATACTTGAAATAATGTGGCCAGCTTCCTGATCTCCTGGCATTACAATTGATCTACAGAATACAGAGAATAGTTCTCCTGGAGAAAATGCTACTTTGGAAGGTAGGTTCTGTGGTAGTATAGCCTGCTGAGGTCCCTCCTTTCCCCAAACCCTCCCCTCCCCAAGCTCCACCCATAAATCACCAGGAATTTCCAACCTGCAGCTGGCGACCCTAACTGTGCATGCACACGAAAGCTCATACCTTGAATAAACCTTTGTTGGTCTTAAAGTGCCACTGGACCCTAAATTTGAAATCAAGGTTCACTGTCTAATACAAATATTCAGTATCTTATGGAAATGAGTTCGAGGGAATACCTGGAGAAATTCAGACATCAAAATAATCAAGTGAGAATTTTTAGGAGAATGTTTGGGTAGCAAATGCATCTTTGCTGTAGACTTACTTATGAGTCACAATTGTTGTTTATTGTACAAACCCCCCCCCATTGTTTCATGAAAGGAACTGCTTAGTTTAAATCAAGCACACAAATACACAATAGAGTCAATCTGCATTTGTCTTTCCCACTGGTGTCCCAGCCTTCTGACACCGTCTTTAAAAAAGCTGTCTATATTTGGTTTCGTTTTCACACCTGAACAGTGCTACCATACTTTTGCACATCCGCATATGTTTATTGCCCTTTTGTGGCGGCTCCACTGTCATTGCACCTCTGCACTGCTTTCAAAGAATCTTCTCCAAACAACATTCAAACAAGCATAGAGAAAGACGGTGTCACAGCAGCATGAAACTGATTTAAAAATGCAAATGCAGATTCGACCATAGACTATGTAACATCTGTATTCTCTGTAGCAATGATGTTCAACCTGTTTGATGTAGCCCCCCTACCTGGTGGGTCATGACGAGCCCCTAAAGAGAGGCCATTTTGCTGCTTTTTGGAAGACTAGTTTGGATGTGCAGTGTAGGAGTGCCATGTCTCTTGCCTGTCTCTGAATAAAGAGTAATAAGAGCAACAGGGTAGTGAGTTGACGGCATCCAAAGGTGGAGATAATTCCTTTCTAGCACAGGCAGTTTCGAAGATTCTGGCTTCTCTTCTTTTTATCACATGACTAATGTCATGCCACTCCCTAGCACATCCTAACTGATGGCATGCAACTGCTAGACTGTTAAACTTAAGATCCAGGTATAGAAAGCAGTGCAATTCCCACTTTGATGCCATTGACAAATAACTGAATCTTATGGATAAAGACAAATCTTATGGATAAAGTCCTAGGGTTGTCAAACTCCAGGTAGTACCTGGAGATCTCCTGCCTTTACAACTGCTCTCCAAATGTCCAAGATTAGTTCCTCTGGAGAAAATGACTGTTTTGGACAATGGATTAAATGGTATTATAAACTGTTGAAGTCCCTCCCCAAACCCAGGTATTTCCCAACCCAGAGCTGGCAACCCTAATCTCTCTTAGTTCTCTACACACCTCCAGGCTAGATAATAATGAGATGGAGAGACCTGTGCAATTCATCTTATTCGTTTTGTATTCATATGCTTACTCCAGTCACATGGGCTTGTACCAAAGGGAAATAGCCTAGATGCAGCTGTACTTGAATGGAAGGATGACTGTGGGAAGATTACGGAGTTACAAAGCTCATAAATATTTTCACTTGTGAAATGTTAGGGAGTATGTGTTTCTAATGGCTGTTTGTGTTGGGAAAAAGGACGTTGGACTAGAAAGTTGTACACTTAATGAAACTGAACTTCCACAACACCAGAAGGTCCTTTACTGTTAGTGGAAGTAGTGGGAACTTGACATTTTATCTCCTTTGTCTACATTGATATTTATGACTTGAGCATATTCTGGCTGCAGAGCCTAAGAAGCGAACAGCAATTTTGTTTCAGATCCTGGAATTTGTATTAATTTTAGTGGTTCTTGCACAGGCATCATGCCTTTCATATTGGCATTTTGTGGTGCTATAATATATAGAGGAATTATTTGCTTAGGTTATTGTTATTCTTAAAATCACACCTTGTCTCAGCTTAGACATCTAAAACGGTTCCCTGCTTTAAGCAATGTCTAGCCTTTATAAAGTGTAAATTATTCATAAGGGTGACTGCTGTCATAGAAATCAAGGAGGTATTTAAATAAATATGCTTACTACACACATTTGTAAAAAGTTGGTCAGCAAGTATTTAAATGCATTAACAGTTCTCTTTAGGATTATTATAACAGAGGATTAAGTTTAACACAAAACTGTCCATCTAGCTATGGAGGTGTTTACTTTGGCATCATTAGCATTGTTTGCATGCTGATGGATGCCACATTGGGTGTGCTGACATCAACTCATGAGAGGAAGTTCATTGTCAGTAAGGTACTGAGTTACAATATTAAAAGTAAGAAAAGTTTCATGCCATTCTGGGAGCCAGTTGAAATTTGGCAGGGCGGGGGCGGGGTAGCAACTTAAAAAAGCAATACATGTTATTTAGTTCGTTGCATTTACTTTGTGACATGTGAATGCTACCATATAAATAGATGTTTGTAATGTTTCTGAATCTGTTTTAGAAATCCTGTTTTGTAGTATTTTTAGTGTGGCAGAAAATGGGCAATTCCAGACCATTTAAAGAGCTGCCATGAACTGTCAGATGTCCCAGCCAAGACACCCTATGCTCCAGTTCAGAGAAACACACAAAAGGTGATTAATTTCAGGCCTGTAGCTACAGTGGGGCATTTTGGGGCTCCGCCCCCTCAAATGTGAGGCACGCCCCACAACAGCTGCTGCCCCTTTCCCCCTCCCTCCCCTCCTGTGACATTAAAATGTCCCTCCAGCTGATTGGCGGGATCACGTGGCCCACCAATCAGCTGAAGGGCCCCTTAAATCTTGCAGGAAGGGAGGGAGAGGGGCAACCACACACCTTCTCTGAACTCCAAGAGGCGGTTTAACTGCTTGGAGTTCAGGTGTGGGCAGCCCCTGCTTGGGGAAAAAAAATAAAGGGTTCCCTTTAAATTGTGTTTTTCAAGCAGGGGCTACCCACAGCTGAACTTCAAGTGGCGAAATCACCTCTTGGAGTTCAGGGAAGGCATGTGACTGCCCATATCCCTCCCCTCTCTCTCCTCCCTCCTTCTCTGCTGCCCCACAAAATTTCCCCATGCCCCAACCAACCCAAAATTTCTGGGTACAGGGCTGTTAATTTGAAAAAGTGTATCACTTTTCTTTTCTGCAATGACGCTATTTGTGGTAAGCATAAAATATCCTTCAATGTTCACTTTATGACAAATAGAAGGGAAGAAAAAATGCTTTCAATAAATTTTTTAAAAATAACTGTGTTCAAGGGGAATTTACTGATCTTCTGATTATGAACATAAGAACATAAGAGAAGCCAATGTTGGATCAGGCCAATGGCCCATCCAGTACAACACTCTGTCACTCAGTGGCCAAAAATACCAGGTGCCATCAGGAGGTCCAGCAGTGGGGCCAGGACACTGTAATGTGTGTGCATTGTGTTCCTTTAATGGCTACTCTCCTGTCAGTGTCGGTATGCACAGCTGACAGGGATTCCACTCAGAGCTTTCATTCTCCAATGCTGGGCCAAATTGTGTCAACTTTTCCCACTCATGCTACAATTTCCCCTATTCTTTCTTGCATATTCCTCATAAATTAAAACTCAAATACAGCAAACAAATATTGCATAATAAGAGCAACCCCCAAAATTATAGTAATTTAAGCCAGGCTGTTTCTTTTAACTTATTCAAAGATTTAGCCATTACATAGCTATGCTATTTTTGGCAGAATTATAGCAGTAGCGTAAACAAGCCAGATTTAAGAACATGTTGGTAATGCATGACAGCATAATTGTTAGGTACCATATTTCTACAATGAACTGTGAAATCTGGGCTTAAATCTTATTAGTGTTTTAATTAAGGAGGATAAACAAAAACATTTCTGTTTAACACCTACATCATGAATGGGATCTCAGTCCATACCCATTTTAATTTAGGACTAAAGTGTCATGGCCCTATTTTATTTCCAATTAAAAATATTCTTTTAATAGTTATATTTTGTTTCCTCAAAGTACGCTTGAATCTCAGCTAGAAAGAATCTGTCTTAAATGGAAACCCTTTCAGTTTATTTCAAAGCAAATGCCCCAACCAACCTGAAACTTCTGGCTACAGGGCTGTTAATTTGAAAAAAGTGTATCACTTTTCTCATTACCTGACACAAAAAACCCCTCTTGATATTGTCTAGGTTCTTAACAAACAATTAATGCATTTTAATAGGTATCCATTGAGGTTAACAGGCAAATCATCTACTTATGTGACCAGAAACAGAGTGCGTAATGCACCCACTTCTGGGGCTACTGGATAGACTTCTTTCACCAGGGGTTCCCTGCATTTTTGAGCCTGCAGCCACCACTGGATGGTGGGCACAACCACAAATGGTTGCAACAAGAGGTGGAGCCAGCTGAAAAAAATGTAACTCTTCAATATTTCAGGCAGAAGTTCTGTAATGTAACTCTTTAATATTTCAGGCAAAAGTTCTGTTTAACAGGCTCCCTTTAAAGATGAACATATTGTTTAATTCCCCCCCCCAATACACAGCTTATCTTCAGTCATACAGTGACAATCCTTGTGCTGGGATGGCAGCTGATACCAAAGCAGCTTTTTAAAAAATCTGCACAGTCAATCAAATTACCAATGGCCAGTCAGAAGCCCTGCTGGGCAAAAGCCCCCTGGCCCTGCCCAGTTTCTAAAAATACTCTTCGCAGGTACCAGAAAAGGTGTCCACGGGCATCATGTTGGGGAACCCGGTCTTAGACCATGTAGGCAGCTTCTATAATAGTCTGTCAATTCTCAGCATGAGTAGACAGTTTACAATATAACAACTCATGAGAAGTGAAACATACATAATACCCAGCAAATTTGACCAATTTAAACAGGTAATTTAACCTTCACATTTTCAAAGCTTCTCACAACCTGGGAATCATATGTTTGAAGATCTCAGTATAAACCTACTCACCACCTTAAATCGGCTCAATACTATCTGTTGCTTTTCTGGTACAAGGTACATCTGAGCTGCGGTCACACGAGCAAGGAAATGCAGGTGGGACGCGAGGCTGTTTTCCCCGGGCCAAAATGACATGTGTTTGTGCGATCAGACTTCTGCCTGTGCACCCCGGATAATAGTAGTCTTTCCCCGGTGGCTTTTTTCCCACGCTCCTGCGGTTCAACAAGATGCCCCGCCAACAACTCCAGTTAAATGTATTGAAAAAGTATAGGCTTCCCCTCATTCCTGGACAGGCTTGAGGGGCAGAAACCTATCCATGGTGGCAGCTTGTGTGGGATAAATCCTATACACGGTGCCAGCGGTGACTGGATATCCTATGCACCCCTGTAGAACAGCCCCATAGAAGAAGTGCAGGAAAAAAGGATCTTCACTGGTGAAACTTTATTATTTATGTAAGGCCATTCTATTTCAATAGGCTCTGTGTTTGTGTTGTTTCCGTCAATGCACCATTGGTGGTGTTTCCTCGTTATCGAGCAAATGGATTTTGTAGTCTTTATCTTCAATGGTTGATTTTAATGGTATGTAACATTCTGTTTAGTCCAATCTCACAAGAGTCTGAGAAGCTCTACTGCCACTGAGCATGTACTCAGTGAGAATGTGAGAAAAAGATACTAAGGATTATGTGTTCAGAGTGCTTGGGGTGAGTTTAGAGGATGATAGATGGTTGTGTCTGTATATATATCCCTTGGTAATTTTCTTCTTCTTTTCTTTCCTGTTATTAGTCTCTTCCCTCTCAGTTCCTTATATCTGTATATTAGTATTTTCTTAGTAATTTTCCCTTAGTAAATTTCCCTTAGTAATTTTCTTCTTCTTTTCATTCCCCTTATTAGTCTCTTCCCTCTCAGTTCCTTATAAATTCCACTTTGTATTCCCCCCCATGTTAGCTTCCTTCTGCTCTCTCTCCCCTGCCCCATTCCTGGTATATACCCATTTTCTGGTATTTTCTCCTCTCTACCCCTTTCTCAGCTTGCTGAATTCTCACTCCCAGTAGGCTCCTACTGCTGCTACTCAGGTGGGCAGTGGGAGAAAAATGGGAAATGGGGAGGATTGTAATGGTCCCAATGCACTGATATAACTTCTGGCATGACTGGAAGGGATGTTAGTTCATTACTGGTGATGCCATTACATCGCCCGTGAGACATTCCTGCCAAGCAAGCCAGCTGCAGCCAGAAGACCAGTCACTCAGTGTGTAAACTCCAAGGAGAGAGTGAGAAACACTATGCCTGCTATGATGGACCCCATCCACTTCTCTCCCTCAGAGGCTAGATTTTCCCTCAATTTCTCTGTCCCTTTACTGACTGAGCAGCCCCGGTAATTTGTTCTCTTCTCCCCTGAAGAAACTTGGGCTGTCCCACCCTGTGTCTGTAATATATAATGGCTATTTGCTTAGCCCAGGAACCTGAGGGAAGGGATAGATCACCCTTTATACTTAAACCCTTGAAAATTGCACTTGAAACACAATTAAAAATCAAACATAAAAATGTTTTATTTGATATTGAGAGGAAAGATCAGGTGAAGTCAGGGGCTGAAAATACTGAGGTAAAATTAGTACAAGCACAGACTTTTATTCTTATATAGCAGGCTAATGAGAGGCTTTTAAATTATTCACAGTTACTTAGATCTTAATACTGAGAGGCTTTTGTTCAAGTGTTTTCCCAAACATGCTAATATACTTTATTTGTATAATCACTTTTTGGTGCCCAGAAGGCTGGTACCCTCTTCCCAGTACCCAAACCCCTTCTCTTGGAACACCAGTTCACTTCTTGAATTGTTAACAGAATTTTAGGTCTCTAAAGGCAGTTTCTAATCACATCAGACCAGATATCTCTGTACTCTTCAGAGATAACTCTCCCCACTTGACTGGATAGAGAATCTTCTCTTCCTAGAAGTTCTATCCCCTTTCCTTTGGCCTAAATGGGAGTCTTCTCTGCTATACTACCCAAACTTTCTTGCCAAACTTTCCCACAGTTCTCTGTCTGTGTTCAAACTGCTCTCAGCTAATGCTGTATTCAGATCACGTTCAGTCAAGGCTGAAATCTGACTCTGTCAGCACTAACCCCTTTTTCTATCAGGGGTCTCAGCACACATCTCTTCTCAGTTAAAGCAGGAATCTGACTGATCTCTTCAGCATACAGCTTTCACCAGACTTTTTTTCTGCTCAGCTGATGCTGACCAGTCAGATTGCCTGGAGCAGCCTGTTACTCAAGGCTCTCTGGCTTTGTGAAGAATTAACCCATCACAGTCCTGTAGTTGTATATACAGCACTTTTAAGCCTCTTAAAAATTGCATTCTGTCGCACCTGCCTACCTGCCTGTGTTTTGACCTCTCTGATATGGCTTATGTGGGGCAAACATCCCCAACATTATTGATCCTGTGGGCACTTTTGGAATTTTGAAAACAGATAGTGGGCACCACCAAAAATGGTTGCCATTATGAGGCATGAACAAATACAAAATGGCTGCCATGAAGGCTGTGGTCAGTTATAAAATATTGAGAGCTTCCAAGCCAAATAGCCTCCCATGATGGAAGCAGCTGTTTTTGAATATGTGTTCCTGGCTGACATAACTGTGTTGCCTCCTATGCTCTTCTGAAGCATTTCCTGCTGCAAGGAGATGAAAGAAACTAAGACTGGCATTTTGCCTTGAGGAAGAGATGCTTTACAGAAGAGGGAAGTGAGCAACAGAAAACACTTTGGCAGGTATTATAGTTCCCAATAGACACCACACTGTTGGTTACTGATTTAGAAACTCACAGCCTCAGTGATCAATAAAAGGAATGAATTGTATTCCAGAATGTATTCTGAATGTTAAATTCCTTAATAACATACTGAGTATATAATGTGGCCAACAGTATAATCAGGGAGACAAAAGCAGACAGGGAGATGACAAGGTGCTCCACCAGTGGTAATGCATCCTAGTTGGGCACTGACGTGGCAACACCACGGAGCAACAGCAATACAAGCTGCTGTGCCAGACAGAAAAGGAACAGACCCAGGGGCACAGCAGGAGTTAGTTGGCTCCCTATCCTGCCCCAGCCCATGAACCCCCTCCCCCATGGCAGACTCCTGTCTCTTCCCCACTCCCAGGCAGATTTTCGTGGCAACACCACGGAGCAACAGCAATACAAGCTGCTGTGCCAGACAGAAAAGGAACAGACCCAGGGGCACAGCAGGAGTTAGTTGGCTCCCTATCCTGCCCCAGCCCATGAACCCCCTCCCCCATGGCAGACTCCTGTCTCTTCCCCACTCCCAGGCAGATTTTCCTGCCAAAAAAATCTTTTTAGTTCCCCTCAGTGACTGAGCCACCCTTCAGTAGCGTGTATTTCTTCTTTATTTTATTTTATAAGCTTTAACTGTCCCACCCTGTCACAGATATTAGTTTAGGCTTATGACCCAGCACAGGGATACAGGAGCTGTCTTGTTTTAAAATGCCCTCATAAAATGGCATGTGAGGCAAAATTAACTTTTAAAACAGAATAAAGATTTTATTAAACAGGCAGGGAATATATAAATACAACTGGAGACTCGCAAGAAACTTGTGGGATGGTTATCTCATTCGTCACACCTTTGCTTCCTCTCCTTACCCCCTACCTCTCTCACACTATTTCTCCCCTCTGCCCCCCTTTTCTTATTCTCTATTTCTCCTCCATGCATGTGATTTCCTTTCTTTCTGACCTGTCATCTTTCTCTTTGTTTTTCTGCCTCCCCACTTCATCACTCTTTCTCTCTCTTTTTGCCCTCACCCCATCATTTTTTCTTTCTGCCCCCATCACTCTCCC
>NW_015174964.1:7229-47886 GCF_001447785.1 Gekko japonicus | reverse complement strand
TCAACTGATACTGGTCACTCAGAGAGTGAGTAGAGCAGCTAATCACATAAGCTCTTCTCTCCAGGGAAAATTAACTAATGAACTCCCTGACTCTCTGACATAAGCAGCATTTTAAAAAGTCTGACTTTCTGTGTAATCCATCACCCTCCCCCATTCCAGTGGAAAGTTACACCATCAAAAACCACAGCATAGCACATATGCATCCATACAATTTCAGCAGGTAGAGCATGTGGCATGGGACTCTGTCTCAGAGGTCTCTCCCATGCACACTTAGAACCCACAGCATTACATTTCCATGGCAGGAGAAGTACAGAGCATCACTGCGACACTTAGCATCACTGTGGCACTTAGCACTAATACCCAATGGAGATAACAAATTCTATGCCACGTGGCTAATGTGTCTCATTTCAGATCTCTAGCAGGTATCCCATCTCTGAAGGCACAACTCAAAAAGGTGACCATACACTGACAAGTAAACAGGGGCATGGATCCAGGCACCCCTGCCCAGGAGTCTGCATCTGTCTCTCTTGTTCACCTCAAATTAGCCTGGGATCCACCCTGACAGTGCTGACTCCCACACCTAATGCTAGCAGTGTGTGCATATGGGGACAACCCAAGACAGATCCAGCCAGCATCATGCCCCATATCATGCAGTGAGGCACACTCCCAGGGAAATGCACCTGGGAGAGCTGACTGTGGCAGCCCTACACTGACAGACTTAGTACGCTCCTTGCCTTAGGTGGGGGACAGAACACAACTGTGGTTTGAGGTGCCTGGCAGCTTCCCCACTGTTCACTGTGAATCAGCTGTCCATGCAGCTGTGGGACCCAATCTCTTGCAGAACTGGAGCCCTAGGTACCAGCATGTGGAACAGTTGAAGTTGCAGAGCACTTCCTCAAAGGATCAGTGCGTGTCAGTGAGGACTTCAGCATGCACCTATGGACCCTTCTAATGGGGGTGGAACCACAGACTCTGCTGGGGCCCTGCAAGCATGGCCACACAGTGTCTGTTTGCCATTGCTGCACATGTTTCTATTTAGCATCTGTGCATATGTTGATTCAAAAGAGAAACATGGGAGCATAACCAGTACAGTTCCTGCCACTCTGTTCAGTCACTGGTTCCAGTTAAGCTATGGAACATCCTGCCATGGGCAGATTTCTGACTACCAAGTCCACCTCATTCGCATTCATGCTGTGCTAAGGACAGCTCAACCTGTCTCCCCATGGTCCCTGGGAACAAAGGCACAGTTGCCATATTGGACAGAGTGATTTGGCAACTAGGGGTGTGCACCTCCCCCCAAAAAAAACCCCAGTATTTTTCAGATTCAGATATCAAAGAGCAAAAAACAAAAACAAAAAACCCTGTACTCCCAGTTATCTGGGCTCCACATACTGGTTTTGGATTCAGATCCCCCTCCCCCCCCCCCCCCCGATTTCTATAATATCCAGCTCTACTATTTCCTATGGAGAATCTTTCTAGAGGGCTTAAGGGGCTGTTTTGTTTTTTAAGTAAATGGCACCAAAATTTGAACACAGCTTCTGATGCCTGTCCATTAAATAACGCCCAAGTTTCAAGTGACCTGGACCAAGAGGTCCAATTCTATGGGCACCTAAATAAGGTGCCCCCAGCCACCCTCCATTTTGTCCTATGAGGGCTAAAAACGTTCATGCTTTCTCTATGGCAATAGCAAAAACACAAGAACAAGCAAAGCAACCATTGGACAAAAGCCTCTCAAAGCAGACAGAACTAACAAGACAAAGAACCAATACAGAACCAGGAAATCCCAGCAGAAGCATGGGACAATATGCCAAGCCTAACACAAATAATGTACAACCTGAGAATCCAAGCAGCGTAGAACTAGAGAATCCGCCAAACCTCACTAAACAAGAATGCTGTTGGACGCTCGTAAAATGTAAAATCAATGTACAACCCCAGAATCAAAGGCAATGTCAAATCAAAGAATCCACAACAAACCTTACACCCAACACAAACCAACTCAGGCAAAGAACACAATTTTGTAAGACCAACAAAACCAATTTTAAATAACAGAATCAAAGCCAAACCAATATGGCAAGCTGATATCAAGCCCTGGGAAGACAAAAAAACAAGGAAGGAAGATATAAGATACTTTTCACATATGTATTTGGACTGGATATATCCGAGCGTGCATGCGTACCAGCAACCCAATTCATTGCACCTTTCATGATTTGCTGTTCAGTAAAGTCCGGGGTGTTCTACAACTTGGCCCCAGTCTGTTTGGTAGCAGATAAGACTAGCTCCCTGCCCTACCTCCCCTCCATCTGTGACTTCTCCTAAGGGCAGCCTTTTTACATATCCAAAAGAATGGGATCTGACTCAGGGATGCCCTTGCTGGCTCACTGTTGTTGGTCTTTCCGGTGCCACTGGACTTCTGTTTTGTACAGATGCAAAACATAGCCACATATTGGTTCTCATCCCCTTTCCTCACACTCACATCTCCTTCCCAGACATACGCTCTCTTGGCTACTGTGTACAGCTTGCATGGGAAACACTCTTGTGGGTGACTACTATGGCAATGGGGGGGTCTCTGGGTCCCACACTTCCCACAGCACTGCTGGCATCTGATAAGCTATGCAGCTTGACCATGCAGGTCCAGAGGATCCAGAGTGGATACAGCTTGGAGGGATCCCTGCCAAAATGATGGATCTTTCAGTTTGCAGGGGCAAAACATCAGCTCCAAGGGTTTTGCTGCCTCTCATGTCTCCTCATGTGGGGATCAAACCACAAGCCCTGGCCGTACTATCCCAGTGCCTTTCCACTGAGCAATGCCTGTCTGTGCACTGTTCTCTTCCTGGCCCCATGAAGCTGGTAATGAGGTCAGGGCTTCAGTGGAGTGCCTAATGCCTACTGACATACCTTCTTTGACCCTACCCTCTTGGCCAAGAATCTTTGGACCCTCTTGGTCTTGGGTGTGGGGGCTGTGGGTCGGCCTCTGTGCTTTCTTGTATTTCTTTAAAAAACTTTTTTCAGGGGAAGGGGTATGTGGCTTGGAGTGGGGATGGTTGCATGTGGGCAGCACTTTTGCCAGGGAAGGAGTGGGCACCCTGTCCCTTCTACAGACACCCTTCCTATGACCTGGGGGGTGACTCCTTGACCACAAGTTTCTGTTGGAGTTGTGCTATTGCTGAGTCTTTCCTTCCTGTTCTCTGGCTCTTGGTGGGGAAGGGGAGTGATGTTGAAGGGTAGTGAGTGGATTGATGAGCAATGGTTGGATATGTTTGAGTGTGTCACTTACTGGGGCATCATCAGTTGCCATTGTCTGATTAGTGGGTGTTGCCAGGGACTCTGACATGTTTGTTATGCAATCTGTGCCTTGCAGAGGGGTGCATGTTGTTACTGGGGCATCATCAGTTGCCATCATCACTTACTGGGGCATCATCAGTTGCCATTGTCTGATTAGTGGGTGTTGCCAGGGTTGCTATAGACTCTGACATGTTTGTTATGCAATCTGTACCCTGCAGAGGGCTGCATGTTGTTATTTCCCCCTTTGGGATGTCCATAGGAAACAGACCAGTGGCAGTGTTTTTGTGTCATTGGCTGGCTGACAGTACTGCAGCAGCCCTTACAATTGCACCACCCATGTGTAAACTACAGTACTTTATATGTAGGATTACCAACCTCCAGATAGTGCCTAGAGTTCTGGAATTACAACAGCTGTCCAGACTACAGATAGGGGAAATGGCAGAATGTTCTCTATGGCATCACATCTCCACTGAGCTCTCCAGAGTTGGTAACCTTAGTTATTTACCCTTTTAGTTTTTGCTTTGTACTTATGGCAGAATAGGAACCTGAATTGTAGTGGGGGTGCCTCTTATCAGGGATGGATGTATCATTTGATATGGTTGTTCACCTTAGAGGAGAAGAACATTTTCTTTTATCTGTACTTTCGCCTCTTTGGTTCCTTTGACCTCTGTACCCATCCCTTAGTGGGTGAGCCGCAGCCTTGCCCCTTGCTATATTTGTGCCTTCTGAGAGTTGGCAACCCTACTTGTATTATTTTTTATATTAAAATTGTAACATAGACAACCCTGATTTGCTTTTCATGGTTTGTTAAAAATTGCTTAAAATAGTTCAGCTATTGAGTTGTCATATAACATCTTAAAAATCATAGATGGAGACCTGTTGAAACATTTTGCCTTTCTGAATTTCCAGAATGTCACAAGAAGATATATGGTCAACAACAGAAGCAATTCAGAATGTCACTCTTTTCTGCCAGATTATTGGCAATGTCTGAGTGTCGAGTGGTCAATTTTTAAATTAACATTGGTACAGAAAACAAAATTACACACTTCTGCTTTTGATTCATGGTGAAAATTTGACTTGAAGAAAATTGTTCCTCTCAGAAGTCTGTTAGGGATCATAGCTCCCAAATCTAAAACAATTTCATGTTTGAAAGGATTCCGAAAGGAAATATGAATCATCATCTAGAGCAGTCACTTAGAAAAGCACAGTTTTGTCTCTTTTCTGTTTTATTCACAAGAGGAAAAACTTGGGCAAAGCTACTTCTTGTTACTTACGCAGGTTGAAGGGGGAAAGAATAGTTTAGCCCAGCAATTTGTGACACATAATTACTTGCTTCACTACACTACTTTGATTTGCTGAGCAATTATCTCAATTAAAGCTACTTGCACTGTGAGGGCCAAGTATCATTCAGGACAAGCTGAATGTGACTTTATGTACCACCATTCGTCCCAGAAAGCACAGTAAGTGGGGTGGTGGTGTTAATTTACTGTTGTGCAGCTAAGTTCATTTGAACAGAAAATAGCAGGGACAGAAATAACACATCTGCATTGATGTGTGATGGACACAGTCTTTCTATTTGAGTAACTCTGCTCAGGACATAAATGGTGGGGGGCTGAAGGCATTAGAATGATCACTCCTCACTTTAATTCTCACAGAAGCACTCAAACCCAGGAAAGAAAGGGGGGGGGGAAATCCCTGAATGTTCCCCTCAGTGCACTAATGTATATTATTAGTTTTTTTATGCACAGTAAGTGCTATTATCCTGCACGAGTTATATATAGTATGGTTTCCATTACTTGAGTCCAGCGTTTCAGCCCAATAACCTGCCTCACTCGAACAATGTTTCAAATGGCTGCATCCAGTATTGTTGGGACTTGCTTTATTTTCACATTTGTACCCACCCTTATTCCAAGTAGATCAGGGCAGCATATGTGGGGTTATCAACATGTTATCCTATAAGGAAAGTTAGGCTGGAGAAAATGAACCTGGCCAATGGTCAACCAGGAAGCTTCATGGCTGAGCAAGGATTCAAGCCCAGATCTCCCCAGTTAAAATCCAGTGCTCTGAACTTCTGTCAACACTAACACTGAGTAATTCCCAGACAATTTGCATGTCAAAGTTGCATCTATACTGTTTTATATATGTCTCTAATAGTTCTCCTTCAGAGTTAATTCCCATTACCATAAGGAAAATATAAAGATCTGATTATGAAAATATTTTATAGTGTCTGCAGGGTGCCTCCACAATTTTATTTAAGTCCCTGACATCACCAAATAAAGGATATATGGTAGCAGGTGCCAAGAACCACCAAGGGCTGTTATCAGTCAGAATTCACAGTACTGAGTTCAATTAAGGCATTTAAATGAGGCGACTTCATATCTTCACTATTCCTATGTTTCAGAAGTACACAGGGTTTATGTAAAGGTTCCAAAACTACAAGGAAATAAGAGGTGCATATGTTCTGCCTATAATCTCAGAATTATACATGATTTTTGAGAGCCTGCCCTATATATTTGTGAAGTTTGGTCTTTTCAGTCCAAGGTTTTTATTTTAATGCACTCTTTGAATACGTCAATGTTGCTTAGCAGCAACATGTTTTGTGGTGCACCTGTTATGAGAAATGGTAAAGAAAAAATAATAGTGTGCCAGCGCTTTGAGAAATACTTAGCTTCATGGGAGTTGTGTGGGCTGAGTTTATTTTATTAAGCTTTATTAGTTTTGTTTTTGTTTGTGTGGGTTGAATCGACCGAGATTTACCCATTATCTTTTCTCTGTGCTGTACTACATCTCACAAATAAAACATTGTTGCTGTGTTAATTTTGAATAATGTGAGATACAAAATGAGACAAATTATATGCATGGAAGGGTCAGACTGAGTTCTGTTGATGGAAAATTATACAAATCTTACTAGATACACAGAACTCTTTCCAAGGTATTTAAGAAAGGTGATCCATTGCAAAGGCAACCTAAATGAAGATACCATGATTACTTCTGTCAGACTTTCCACCAGTGAAAATATAGCAGTAGGAACCTTACCCCATACTGTAGTGAAGGACATTTTCCTAGCATCCTAGTGAGGCCCCACTTTGTGGTCCTCTCCTTTGCTGAACCAAATTAATTCCAATTATTTTTGAATTGAGTAGCATAGAATGTAAGCAACCATTCTTACTAGAAGATCCGGTTCACTTTTTATTATATTATTATTTGAACCTTTTTTATGATGGATCCTAGAGTCACTTCAGCTATTACGAGGATGCTGAGGTATAAACTTTAAGCTCAGAAACATTTGTCTGTAAGCCACATGGTGGTGGACTTATGGCTGGCTTATGGCTTATGGCTGGGGAAAAGATCAACAACCTCAGATATGCAGACGATACCACTCTAATGGCAGAAAGTGAATAGGACCTAAAGAGCCTTCTGCTCAAGGTAAAAGAGGAGAGCACAAAAGTGGGCTTGAAGCTCAACATCAAAAAAACTAAGATCATGGCGTCCGGCCCCATCACTCCTTGGCAAATAGAAGGGGAAGTCGTGGACGTAGTGACAGACTTCACATTCCCAGTAGTCATGTATGGCTGTGAGAGTTGGACTATAAGGAAGGCCGAGCGCCGAAGAATAGATTCTTTTGAACTATGGTGCTGGAGGAGACTCTTGAGAGTCCCTTGGACTGCAAGAAGAACAAATCAGTCAATCCTCAAAGAAATCAACCCTGACTGTTCCCTGGAAGGCCAGATAATGAAACTGAAGCTCAAATACTTTGGCCACCAAATGAGAAGGGAGCACTCACTGGAGAAGACCCTGATGCTGGGAAAGATTGAAGGTCAAAGAAGACAGGGACAGCAAAGGATGAGATGGTTAGACAGTCTCATAGATGCAACGAACATGAAATTGAGCAAACTTCAGAGGACGGCGGGAAACAGGAGGGCCTGGCGAGATCTTGTCCATGGGGGTCGCGAAGAGTCGGACTCGACTGTGCGACTGAACAACAACATGGCCACCCCGTAGGGTTCTCAAGACAAGAGACATTCAGAGGTGGTTTGCCATTGTGTGCCTCTGTGTTATGACCCTGTTATTCCTTGGAAGTCTCCCATCCAAATACTAGCCAGGTCTGACCCTGCTTAGCTTCCAAGATCTGGGGAGATCGGGCTAGCCTGGGCTAGCCAGGTCAGAGTTAAACCACATGGATATGCCAATATACTTCTACATGAACTAAACACTGTCATGGAATTATTTTGGCCCCTCATGTGGTTTAAAAGGGGCAAGATCCAAATATGCTAACTTTTCATATCAAAGATTGCAAAGGGGATGGGAGACTTCCCAGTTCTGATACCTGAACGTAGTTTCTTAACCTAACAAAAAAAGACAGAGTTTTTCTTTCTCCCTGGCAGATTGCAGTGTGGCACAAGGGTGGGCCAAGTCAAAATATCAATGGATTCAATACCCTGTCCCTCTCTTGTCAAGCATATTGGCATTCTGGGCTTACACTCATGCTATGTTAACTACTCATGGAATAAATGTCCGTTTTAAATGACATAACCTGACAGTTACATGAAGTGATCCCATCCTATTGGAAGCTGCATGTGAACTTTATTTATGTACTAGGAATAAGGCCCGTTGTGGAAATAAATACAACGAGCTCTAGAAGAGGCTCTGGGAGAGTGCCAGGGCCTTGGGCACTCAGCATCAATGTGCTGTGGTGACCTCAGCAGGGTATAATGACACAGAGTATACCATTTTCTCCAGAGGAACTGATCTCTGCTACCTGAAGAGCAGTTGTAATTTTCAGTGATATCCAACCCTCACCTGGAGATTGGCAACAATTGTTACCCAGGAGGACATGGCTGGTCTGGAGGGTGGAGTCTATGGCATTTTACCTGTCTGAGGTCCCACCCCTCCTCAAATCTCATCCTTTCCAGGCTCCACCCCTCAAATCTCCATGGATTTCCCAACCTGGAGTTCGCAACCCTATCACCTTCCCAGCCAAGCATAAACCTGCCATTATCTGCCCCTCTGATTTCAGCTTTGCATCTCCTCCCCCCTCCCTCCTGGAGATCAGTTGCAATTCTGAGTTATTTCCACCCCACTTCTGAGATTGACAACCGTGGTTCCCTAGAAACCAGTTTGAAGAAAGCTAACTTTATTGAGACAGTTGATAGATACCATCCTGGACACATCTATTGTTAAGACTGAAGTTGAATGCACAAAGGTTGCAGATATAGTGGATTCAAGTAAAGGCACTAAAGATCAGGACCCAATCACCCCATGGTATTTGCCCACCAGAACTAACAGTCAGCTCCCCCCCCCCGCACTAAGCACATACTCTTCTAAGAGCATCCCTCCAGCAAACACCTTCCCACCTCTGTACCAACACCCATCCCCCTTCTGCTCTGCTGTCTACAAAAATAAAAGTTTGAATGTCCTCCATGTCCCCTTCTGCAAAAGCTGTTTTAAATTTGCAAATCCAGGGTTCAACCTCAATGGGTTCCTCTGCTTTCACCTGGCTGCAAGTCACCATCACCCCCCCCCACTGGGCGGGTGTGAACATTGAGTCTTTGACTTCCTCTCACTGGCTATCATGTTGTGGAATCCAAAGAGTTCAATTTCCTGGGGAGGTGCTGGCGGGTGAACTGAAATTTAAAGAAAAACCCCACTCAGCAGAGTTGCTTGGTGTTCAGGTGCCTGGGTATATGTAATGCCTCCAAATTTTTGTGGTCCATCCATACCTCAAACTGCACCCTCACCTCCAACCAGTGTCTCCAGGTCATAAGAGCCAGTTTGATAGTGGCTGCCTCCTTGTCCCAAATAGCCCAATTACACTCCATGGGGGAGAACTTCTTGGACACATATGCCAGGGAGTAGAGCTTCCCATCTTCCCTCTGTTGCAGGATTGCCCCTCCCATAGCCACATCAGAAGCATCCACTTGGATCACAAAAGGCTTATTTTCATCAGGATGATGTAAAATGGGCTCAGAGGTAAACAACCCCTTGAGTTTTTCAAATGCCTGCTGGCACTCCGGGGTTCAGGCCATTTTGGTACCTGGCTTTTTACTGTCGTTCCCCTTCCCCTTTATTTTTAACAAGTCTGTAAGGGGCAGGACTATCTCGGCGAAATTTGGGATGAATTTGCGGTAGAAATTAGAAAATCCGAGAAACTATTGGAGTTGGCACTGGGTGCGAGGAGCTTCCCACCCCACCACATCCTGTACTTTATGGGGGTCCATGCCCAGTTCCTTCCCCGAAATCCTATAGGCTAGGAAATCAAGTTCATCCCTATGACACTCACACTTGGAGAGCTTGACAAAGAGCTGGTGCTTGTAAAGGGTTTGGCGCACTTCCCTAACCAACTTTACATGCGAGTCTTTATCTTTTGAATAAAGTAAGATACACTAGATACACTAGCGC
Source organism: Gekko japonicus (assembly GCF_001447785.1). Classification (NCBI taxonomy): domain Eukaryota; kingdom Metazoa; phylum Chordata; class Lepidosauria; order Squamata; family Gekkonidae; genus Gekko; species Gekko japonicus. Next base: position 38,205 of record NW_015174964.1, on the reverse strand, counting down.
CCCCTTGAATAAATTCTTGTGCAACACTTCATTGATTAAGTTCATAAAAACCCCAGGATCTCCTGTTAACCCAAATGGCACCACCAGGTATTCAAACTGTCCCAACAGGGTATTGAAAATTGTTTTGTGTTCATCCCCCTCCTGAATGCACACTCTGTAGTAAGCCTCTTACAAGTCAAGCTTGGTGAAAATGTGCCCTTGGGAAGCTTCCGCCAGGAGGTCTTTGATGAGCGGGAGGGGGTAGGCATTGGATATAGACACTGCATTTAAACCCTGGTAGTCTGTGCACACTCTTCCGGGAGAGGATGGGGGTGGCAATGGGGGAGGGGCCAGGCAGATAAAACCTTGGGCAAGGTTTTTATCAATAAACCTGCGTACTTCCTCCTTCTCAGTTGGGCTCATTGTGTACAGCTTCCTTTTGGGCATTTTGTGCCCTGGCAAAATTTCTATCGCAACTTTCAGTGGGGGGGGGGAGCTTGTCTGCCTCCTCCTCTTCAAACACTCTAGTCAAGTCTCTATACTCAGGAGGGATGAGATCAAGCTCTCCTTGTGCCAAGCAAACACGCTCCAAAACGGGAGCTGGCATCCCCCCCCACTCAGGATTCCACCCATGGACTTTGCATCGGGGGTCTGGGAAGTGCAGGGCCCCACCACTCAACTGCATGTATGAGTCATGATCTCATAGCCAGGGGTTGCCTAGCACCATCGAGAATTTTGCAGAAGGGGTAATAATGAATGGGCGTTGCTCCCAATGGAACCCCATCCCTACCACCACTGGCATAGTTTGATACTTGCACACCTCCTTCATTGGGACCCATCCATCTGGGTGAAAATTATAGGTTCTGGCAGTACTTGGACTGGTATCCCTAACCCGGTGACTACTCTGGGGCTGATTAAGTCTCGGGCACACCCAGAGTCAACCAGGGCTCTCTGGGTGCACTGCTCAGGGTTTATTACAGTCATCGTCACATAAAACAAAGGGGGAGAGGTTCTCACCGAACTTGGCACGTGGGACTTTCGGACCTGCCAGGTTGCGCCCTTCACAGCAGGTCCCAGTAGTTTGGGCTTTTTATTTTAAATATAATTTTATTATTTTTAAAAGACATACTTAAAAAAGAACAAACATACATACAGAGAGTTTGTTGCCAGGTTATATCTCTTTAACTACCTCATACATGAATACTTAAATTTCTATCTCTCTACCATATAGCTGAATATAATATTTGCAAACTTTGATTTTAACTTTACATATTTATTACTATTAAGCACTGTCTAAGCATTTCAAGCAGGTTTTTCTATATAATATCATTAAACATATCTTAAATTTTAATATAGCATTCTACTTAAGACTTACTGGCCCCGGTCACACGGGCCGGATACATTTCAAGCAGGTTTTTCTATATAATATCATTAAACATATCTTAAATTTTAATATAGCATTCTACTTAAGGCTTACTGGCCCTGGTCACACGGGCCAGATATCGCGGGGGGGAGGTGTGGCTAATTGCCCCGGAGGAAACTAATGCGCGGCAGCCTGAGCACACGTCCCGGTCGAGGTCCCGGGGTTCGGGGGAAATGCCTATCAGAAGGGTATCCTGCAGCGTGGCACAGAAGCAGCGCAGCATGATCGCACTAGCAATCGCTCTTTGTGCGCATGCGTTGTTGGGTGCTGTTGCGCAACCTGCAGAGACGAAAAGTGATGGGCGCCGGATGCCACATAAGTCCACTGGGAACGTGATCAGACGCCCGCCCTTGCCCCGTGGTTTCTGGAAACTAGTACCTCGTAGGTACTAGTTTTTAACTCAGCACCTTCGGCGGGGAGCCATGGGTTCGCCACGGGAGCACTGCGCTTCCCAGATGTTGGGGTGAGATTGCGCCTGCAAAATCCATGGGACTCCCGTGCCTCTCCCCCGGCAACTTTGCCGTGTGACTGGGCCACTATTAAGTTAATAATTTCTGGATATATAAAATCAAGTTCCAATATAATCTATCTCACTCAGTTACCATACAAACACAGATCCACAAGTTCACATTTGAGTTCTTTCAGAACTCTCGGATGTATGCCATCTGGGCCTGGTGATTTATCAGTTTTTAAGTTGTCTATCAGTTTTAGGACCTCCTCTCTCGTCACCTCAATCTGACTCAGGTCTTTCAACACCCCTCCCGAACTCAGCGGCTCTGGAGTGGGCAAGCACCTCTCATCTTCCACAGTGAAGACGGAGGCAAAAAATGCATTTAGCTTCTCAGCCATTTCCCTATCATCCTTCAGTACTCCTTTTACCCCTTGGTCATCCAAGGGCCCCACTGCCTCCCTGGCTGGTTTCCTGCTTCTAATGTATTTGAAGAAAGTTTTATTGTTGGTCTTTACATTTTTTGCTATATGCTCCTCATATTCCCTTTTTGCATGCCTGACCACAGACTTGCATTTTATTTGCCATAGCCTGTGTTCCGTTTTATCAGCCTCACTGTGACTAGCTTTCCACCGCTTAAAGGAATCCTTTTTACCTTTTACAGCTTCCATTACTTTGTTTGTTAACCATGTAGGCTTTTTCTTATACCTGTTTGTGCCTTTCCTAACCTGCGGAATATATTTTATTTGAGCTTCTAGAATTGTAGTTTTAAACAGTTTCCAAGCTTCCCCAATGGTTTTGACCCTTTCTACTTTTCCCTTCAGTTTCCTCCCCACATGTCCCCTCATATCAGAAAAATTACCCCTTTTAAAGTTAAAAGTGGTTGTGTGAGTCTTTTTGGCCAATTCCCTATTTGTACAAATGTTGAACTCAACAACATTATGATCACTGTTCCCAAGCGGTGCAATCACTTTTACATCTCTCACCAGGTCTTGAGTGTTACTTAGGACCAAATCAAGGATCGCCTCTCCCCTGGTAGGTTCCATGACCATCTGCTCCATAGCACAGTCATTTAGAGTGTCTAGAAACTCAATCTCTTTCTCTCGACTAGAACACATATTGACCCAATCAATGTGTGGGTAGTTAAAATCACCTATTACGACACAGTGTTTTTGTCTAGCTGCTATCTTTAATTCATTCATCATTTTATAATCCTCCTCTATCTTTTGATCCGGTGGGCGATAACAAACTCCCAGTGTTAAGTTTCCTTTTGGCCCCCCTATTTCAACCCACAGAACTTCAAGAAGCGAATCCAATTCTCTTAGCCTCTCGATCTTTCTGGACTTTATACCCTCTCTGACATACAGAGCCACCCCACCTCCAACCCTTCCCCCCCTATCCTTCCGATATAATATATAACCGGGAATCACCGTATCCCACTGATTTTCCTCATCCCACCAAGTTTCTGAAATACCCACAATGTCTATTTTTCCCTCTGACACCAAGCACTCCAACTCCCCGATTTTACCTCGGACACTTCGAGCATTTGTATAGAAACAGCTGTAATTTCCCATACTGGTTAAGCCTGCCACCTTCCTCTTGCAATCTCGAGACCTTGTCAGGCAGTCCATGTCACTAGCCATGGTCTCAGTGGACAATTTCAATCCACCTCCCTGTAGAAAAGCAACAGGTACCCCCTCATCTCTCTGAGATGAGCCAACCCGAACCAGAGACTTTTCATCTCCTGTCGGCTTTCCCCCAATATTCAGTTTAAAAACTGCTCTGCCACCTTTTTGATTTTAAGCGCCAGCAGCCTGGTTCCTTCTCGGGACAAGTGGAGACCGTCTCGCCTGTACAGCTCCCTCTTGTTCCAAAAAGAATCCCAGTGCCTAACAAACCTGAACCCTTCCCCTCTACACCATCGTCTCATCCACGCATTGAGACTCCTGATCTGTGCCTGTCTCTCCGGCCCTGCGCGTGGAACAGGTAGCACTTCTGAGAAGGCTACCTTGGAGGTCCTGGCCTTGAGTTTCCTGCCCAGCAGCCTAAATTTCTCCTCCAGGACCTCACGACTGCATTTCCCCACATCGTTGGTGCCGACATGCACCACGACCACTGGCTCCTCCCCAGCACTATCTACCAGCCTATCTAAAACACGCGTAATGTCCGCTACCTTTGCACCAGGCAGGCAAGTCACCATACGGTCAGTACGCGGGTTCGCCACCCAGCTGTCTACCTGCCTAAGGATCGAATCACCCACTACCAAGAGCCCCCCTCCCACCCTGCCCAGGGATGGTTCCTTGGTGCAAAAGGATAACCGCTCACCAGCTGGGGAAGAGGTCCCTTCTGAGGGCACATTCCCCTTATCCTCAGCACGGTGCCCTGTTTCTCCTTGACCCTCATGCTCCCTGACAGTGGTGGGGCTGCCAGATCCAGAGTGGGACATATCTAACAGCCAAATCTAAGTCCCTACCTTATATAACAGCCAAATGTCAGGTGAGGGTTCTGGCACATTCCTGAACACGGAATGAACATGTAGGTTTCCCTCATGGGCCAAGTATTGTCCCAATGGATTGTTTCATGTTGGGGAAATAGTGTGAGGGCAGGAAAGCTGAAATTCCTTTTCAACATACAACATGGTTCCAAATTGTATCAGGCACCCTGTACACAGGGACTGAAGAGAACTCACCACTCATATCTGACTGCCTCAACTTGTGTACTCTGTAATATGTGCATTTGAGCCTTACATACCCATTGGAAGTCACATACTTTGGCACAATGTTTCTAAAGAGTTTTTTAAAGTCATTAAATTATGTGGTTATTTTACAGCAAATAGGCATGTAAAGTGGGATGAGATCAGTGATGCTTTAAAAATTTGTAGGATATTCCTGCAATTCCATTTTAACTATATAAATAGTGAGCTGGAATGGCATAAATGTTCAGAAAATTATTCAAATTACTCAAAAAGCATAATCACCTTGCATTTCCTTTTCATTTCCCATACAAATTTGGAAAGTGTCTAGCATCTAAATAGCATGCAGTTCTCAGAATATTTACATCACTTCCATATCCATTTGAATCAATGGAAATTTTTTCCACTGTCTTCAAACTAGCTGTGCAATTCACATCTCACGGGGGATGGATAGGTAGGGAGGAGGTACAGAGTCAGGAAGGTATGTGAGCGTGATTTACAATACAGTGCATCCAAACTGACATGCAGAGGAAATAGAAGGCACTAATCAAGGCATAACAAAAATACCCCTGCTGGATGCCAATTAACATCACAAAATAATCACAAAATAACTGAAACAGAAATTAATTGTAATGAGACTGCATTCAGATTCATTTTTAGCTACCAGTGAAAGGGAGCCTGAGGATCTTTATCGCATCTGTTCCTCAAGCAGCAACAATAAATGGTTGCATGCAGAGATCATGGCAATCAATCAGCAACGTGGATTATGGGGATTCAGGCAAAACAAGCCTAACTGTGCAATCCTAAAAAGAGTTCCACCCTTCTAAATCCAATGAGCTCAACAGGCTTTAGATGGGTATAACTCTGTTTAGGATTGTACTGTAAGTGTATTAACACTAGCAACATTTTGCCCCTGGTGGATTAAACATTAGCAGACCTGGGTGAGAATCAATCATCTAGCCCCCATGAACCTAGAACAAAAGGGGGGGGGAGAGAAACACGTATTCATGTTATCTGTCAAATGTACTTAGAATAGGGCTCAAAGGAGTTCCGTTTAAAATATCAATGTTGATCTGGGGTAGCTGCCTGAAGAACTGGAAAAATATAGTCCTGATAAAGAGATATCCAAGGTCTATGTTTGGTGTGAATCAAACAGATGTACATGTGCAGTTGCATTCAAATACAAACACACTTTGCCAAGCTGCAGTCTTCATTGCTGCTTTGTCCACCCACACAATATCTGCATGTGGAAGTTGATCCACAAGACTGCCCATTGGAGATGTGTGGATTTCTGCATGTAGTTTTCCTATCCAGCAGACATGGAGGGGAGTGGGTTTGCAGTAGAACCAGTGTTTCATATGCATCATTTCCCACCATTTGCAGATGATAACTGGGTCAGGGTATAGATTGTTGGAGAAGAAAGATGACTCACATCATTACTAGAGCAGTTGCCTTTTCATTGTATCTTTCCCTCAATCCTTTCTTTTGCTTTATAGCTATAAAACTGTAGGGATTTTGTGCTACAGCTTTCCTATATTTAAAATTAAAAAGTTCATGGAATTGTATCCAACACACCACCAGTGGAAAGTAATTTTCTCAGTGGACATGGATTTTCCCAGGAATACCTTTTGACCGCCAGAATGATGGTGCCTGGTATGGCAGGACTCATATGGACAAAAAAGCTATGTAGACGAGGGACTGCAGTGAGATAATGGAATGCCTTTCTTCATTCTTATGCCAGTGATACTCCACAAATGGAAGGAGGAGGAACAGAGTGATTTTGCCTGATACCCTGACTCATTGTAGCCCGATCTGTGTGGTGAGATTCACATGGATGAAGAAAGGTCAAAAGACAGTTTGGGGAGGGGAACATGAGGAAAACCTGCATACACTTTGATGGTGGCTGGTTGGTTATTAAAATCATCAATGTGATGGGAATCAAATGCCATTGTGCTGGACCCAGTCAGCGTTATCTGTAGTTTAGTAAAACTGCTCTGTATCTTTAAGACTTGTTGCACCTGGGAATTGGAGTCCACAGTTAGGGGTCCCAGAAGCTTCCCTCTGACTGGCTCATTAAGAGTAATTTCCTGAGCTCAGAGGATAGGAGTTTTATTGTTCTTTTCCATTTTCTTTATCCTTCAACCCTTACTGCAAGGAGAGGGGAAACCCATCTCTTTCTCACCCCAGCTATTGAACTAACCTAGATCACAAGATGTAACTTTCCACTCAGCTATCTGAACGATTGTGAGTAAATGATCTTCTGAATGCGTGTTAAGTTGAATAAAGATGATTTAAGCTTTCTTCAGTAGTCGTGTGTTGGCTCACACCTAGAAAGCGCTGGCTTAGCAACAGCTTGCGCTGGACAGGACAGCCATTATCGTGCCTCACTGAAACAACATCCCATGCCAAGTATGTTTCTGTCTTTGCATTGATCGTCAATCTTGTTCTGATTATCAGATGTGAAATTGCGAAAGTGGAAAATGTATATAAAGTCAAAAGATAGTTTTCAAGACACAAATGCTTGGATTTTACCTTTTTCAAGCATAGCAGTGCTTGGAGAAAGGAACTTCCTGATTTCCTACCTTTTGCTGCATCCTGCCATTTCCCCTCAAATCCTGCCCCTGGGGAGTTGGCAGACCTCTGAAAACAGTGTGTATGTGTGAGGGTAAAGTAATATCTACAGTAAAAAGGCAGAATCAACAAAAATACCCTCCCACGTCTGGTGGTAAAAATGTCTTCAGTTGACACTGTTAGTATCCAAGCCAAGGTCAAATAATTATGTTGGATAAAGGTTTTTATTGTAAATACTAAATGATAATCCAATATTTAATTTCAGGACCAAATAACTACATATTATAACATAGTATCTACCTATGGCAAATATTTTTTTCTTCATGTTGAATGCATTAAATTGGCTTGAAGACAGAATGAGTCAGAGGAAAGCGGAACATTGGATCCCTAATGGTTTAAGAGATTTCCAGTGTATTGTATTTATCAATTTGTTAGCAAATTAGTTTAGTCATATGGATGAGTTATTTAATGGGACTGGATCATGCTAAATTTCAGTGATTGAATTTAGACTTGCTTTTCTTAAGTGGTAAAACTATTTTGAATTGTGCTGAATTTGCTTCTGTAGCTTCAAACTGTAGTCTGTGCTTTTGCATTCTGTTTGAGACTGACCGAATCTAATGGTTTTGTTATTGAAATAAAATGGAACATAATTCAGGGGTATTCATGTTTAAAGAGAAGTTTCCAGTTCTTTCTGAAACTTACAAAAATCAGGGGAAAGAGCATATTGATTTATCTCATGTGGCAATAATAAGGAAACCAACTCAGATTTATTCATTTATACATGTAGCAAAAGTGCCAATAGAAATGACAGCTGTGCTTATGGTTGCTGCTTCCCCACCTGCCCCCCCACAAGCTTATTTTACCTCATTGACCACAAACATAAACTTTGTTCTTTGTAGCCTCCACTGATAGATCTTCATTTAGAAAGTTTGTAGTAATATGCCAGGTTGCATTTTCTGCTTGTAGTAAATGAATATTTGCCACAATGAAAGCACTGTTGCAAGGGGATGAAAAAGTGGCCGCTGAATACTTTGACCTGAAAGGCAATGCCGAGGCAGCTCTGGTTCTACTGGCCCCAGTATATATTTGGACTAATCTTCTGTGTTCGCCTTTGTCAAATACTTTGTTTGAGTACTGCAGTTTCCATCCTGATAAAATCCTCAGACGAGGAAGAGGAAAATAAATTCTGCAGGAACTCTCTCCATTTTAAGAGGGGTTTTTTTTGGGGGGGGGCATCAAGTCACAGCTGACTTGAAAACCTGTATGGTTTTCAAGGCAAGAGATGTTTGATTTGCCATTGCTTGGCTCCATGTCACGACCTTGGTATTCCTTGCAGGTCTTCCATCCAAATACTAGCCAAAGTTGACCCTGCTTAGCTTCCAAGATCTGATAAAATTAGGCTAGCCTGGCCTATCAAGGTCAGGGCACCCTTTCAAGTTAGCAACTATATATATTTAAAATGAAGAGACTCTTTAAAATGGTGTACACAACTCATATATAGCATAGATTCAAATAATGCAATTGGATATTTATTGTGTTACTTTCAACCCCTTTCATAATCACCTACAACATTAAGTTTGCCTTTTTGACAACCTTTGCATGTAGTTTTATGGATCCAGTTAACTGATGTCATCTGGGAGATCCATGTTTCCCAGATGCATGTGAGCCTGATTCAGATCAGGACCGTAGTATGTGGGCAAAGGGGACTTAATCTTTGCCTGAGTGATATTATTCCAACCTGAAATGGTCCCAGAGAGCCCCTATTGTCCTGTTGGAGAACATGAATGTTTAGTTTCCCCAACAAGGCAAATAGCAGCTTCCTTGGACTGATTCAGGTCAGAAAATAGCACCCTTTCTCCATATGACATGATTCCAGTTCAAACTGGTGCCCTTGGGAAGCATGGAGCTCCAACAACACATATATCTCTTTGATATCCTACATTTGCAGTGCCACACTAAAAAGAGTTTCTTCCTACTAAATCCACTAAACTGAATGGGCTTAGAAGAATGTAACTGTTGCAAAGGATTGTACAATTGGTCTAGGTTAGCCATATGTATGGAATCTGTGCTCACCAAACAGTACATTCTCGCTTTTGTGATAAAGAGATGTAGGATCCCCTGATTACTACACAGTGAGGCCCTGATCTCAGGGAAAACATTCTCCCCTGGGAAATGAAGCAGTAAAACTTCTCATATTACAAGATTGGATATGAATTTCCCTCATGGAGACAAATAGGCAAGACAGATAAATTTGCCCACCAGTCAAGAAGCGACAAGATAAACGACTATTTGGATAACCTGAATTGGGTCATAAAAGCTTTGGGAAGTGCACCTTAATTTGATTGAAAAAAAGATACACATGGGGATCCACTCCCAGTTTCATTATATGATAAAATGAAACTTACCCAGCTGGGGCAGGAAAGGTTAGAAGATCTGGAGACCATGTCAAAAGTGCACCAGCCAAGGTCTGGGACACTGAGGGCAATACAGTGAAATCTGTTTTGACCAGTCTCTGTTTTTCAGAGTTCCACCAGGCTTGCATCTATTACAAGGAAGAAAATGCCAAACTACTACCACCAACTGTATGACTTAGCCTCATATGTTTTATTTTATTTTCTTAGTTCTGTAATACTGTAGTAGACACCCAGTGCAGACAGAGGCAGACTTTGATTGCATGTACCTTGTGTTAGGCACCAGGGACGGAATATAGGGATCCTGGTCTCTGGCCGGGCTGACAGAGGTGGTGTTGGACTTGTTGCTGAGGTCCCCAAGGATTATTGTCCTGGGGGATTTCACCATACATGCTGAGGCTGCCTTGTTGGAAAGCTCAACCACGGTTCTGTCCCAGAATGCAATGAAATGTAATGAAAAATGACATATGCTGGAAATATTTTCTGCACTGAGTGGCTGGCCAATAATCTGATGAGAAGTGGAATTTCAGCCACTGTTGTGGTCAGATCACAATCTTTTGAAGGCACAGTTGAATTTGCTGCGTCCTCCCTGCAAGTGTGGTAGGCTGACTCAGACAGTCCACCTTCACAGATTAGTGGATCTTTCTGGTTTCCAGGTGGCTCTGAGGGATTCTGAGAGCCCCCTGGTGACTCTGTGGATGCCCTTGTAGCTGCACAGAATGATGGGCTGGCTGGGGCCATAAACAGAATTGGTCCTCTGTATCCTGTTCCATGCTCTGCGAGACCCCCAGCTCCTCAGTCTATCAAAAGCTGTGTGATATGAAGATGACTGGAAGACAGCAAGAGGAATGTTGGCAAAAGACTCAGAATGAATCAGACAGAGCACATCATAGAGCCCGTTTGCAGGCCTATGATGTGGCAATGATGGATTACTCAAAGACTTTTTTATCTGCCATCTAGCTCAATTGCTTGAAGTGGTTCACGACTTGGTACCACTTAAGTCCAATCCTGCCAGCCATGAACTGGCACATATACATGCACGCACACAGGGAGCAGCTCCAGGGTTTCTTGGATGACATCTCTGCCCTTGAACCATTTTAATCTGGTTTCAGGTCTGGGTTTGGTACTGAGATGACTTTGGTTGCACTGGTGGATGATCTTCACTTAAAGTTGGGCAGGAGATGATCTTCCATGTTTATACATGTTACAGTTGACTACTCTATTCTTATCCACCAGTTGAATACAGAATTGGTGTTAAAGATGTAGCTCTTCAGTTTCACTCTTTTCTGTTTGACTGGACACAGAGTCTCTACTGAAAGTGAAGAATCTACTGGGTGGGACTTATCTTGTGCAGTACCACAGGGTTCTCTTCTCTTACCCATACTTTATAATATATATAGATACAGATGTATCTGTCCTGGTTCTGAACCAGTGCTTTGAGGCTATGTTCAGGTGGCTAAGACAGAACAAGCTGAAGCTTAATCCAGACAATACAGAGATAATGCTGGCTGGGAAGGCTGATATTCTAGAGGAACTGAATTCACTTGTCCTACATGGAGTGGAGGTGACTTTTTTACAGGAGCTTAAGTGCTTGCGAGTACTCATGAACCTTGCCTTGCTCTTTGAAAAACAGGTTGGCATGGTGGCCAGGAGTGCTTCCTATCAACTGCATCTGGGTTGCCAAATCTCTCTTTACCTTACTCAGCTGATCTGACTATGCTGATCCATGTTTCTGTAACCTCAGTTGGAATACTGCAACATGATCTATGTGGAGTAACTCTTGAAGACAACCTACAAACTACAACTGGTCTAAAATGCAGCAGCCCATCTCTGGTCATGGGTGAGCCACTAGAAATATATGATGCCCATTTTGAAACAGCTACATTGGCTGTCAGTCTGTTTTCAAGCTCGGTTCAGGGTGTTCGTTATAACAACCTGGAACCCACATATTTGAAGGACTGTCTCCTTCCATATGGGGCTGCGGTGATTTAGAGGTTAAGACACTGAGATGCAGACCAGAAGGTCTGAAGTTTGGCAGATTGAGACCAATGTTCGCTCTAAGCTGTGGAGTTTTGTGAGCAAAAATTCTACTTTGTGAGCTACTGCCATTAAAGTTGTGAGCACGCGATTTGGCTACTGCCTAAATTAGTTTGCTCTGGAGCCATCCTTCCTGAGCTAAGACAAAAATGTGTGAGCCAGAGGCTAAAAAACTGTGAGCTAGCTCACACTCCCTCAGCTTAGAGGGAACACTATTTGAGACCCTAGTGCTGCATGATGGACTGAGCTCCTGTCTCTGGCCCCAGCTCCTCCCAACCTAGCATTTCGAAAGCAAGAAACTGCAAATAGATAGATAGGTACCGCTTCAGCGGGAAAGTAACAGCATTCTGTGCGCCTCAATGTTTAGTCATGCCGATCACATGACCATGGAAACATCTTTGGACAGTGCTAGCTCTTTGGCTTGGAAACAAGCACCACCCCCTGGAGTCGGATTCGACTAGCTTTTGAGCAAGGGAAACCTTTACCTTTACCTTACTCCTTCCATACATCTCTGAGCACTGAATATGGTCTTCAGGTAGCCATCTGTTGGCTATCCCATAACTTAGGGTAGCCTGTCTTGCATTGACCAGAGCCCAGGTCTTTTCCATTATGACTCCTGCTATGTGGAATGGCCTCCTTGAAGTGGTGGTGGGACCCCCCTCCTTGGATATCTTCAAGAGGTACTACAAGCCTTGCTTGTTTGCCAAAGCTTTTGACAGGGTTTAAACGGCAGGCAACTTTTAAAGGGAGGAGGGAGGTTTGGGGTTTATTTTATTTTGCTTTAAATTGGAAGGGTGTTTAAGCTATTATTGTAAGCTGTCTTGAACCACAAGGAAAAGCAGGGTAAAATGTTTAAACATGCAAACAAACAATGTGTTGCCATAGTTCTCCAGTGCCTTGTGCTCTAGTGAACTGAGATTGTTTCAGTGGGAAAAACCCCCTACCTTTACCTTTTTAAAATCTCAGACTGTGATCAAAGACTTTACCTACGTGCCTAATAGTTCAGAAACTTCTGACTGAGCTATAGACCTTTAGCTGGCCAGGGAGGAGGGAGTATGGGAGGCAGTACACATACATATAGCCCCTATCTGTGCATTAAGCAAGAGGTAGAGAAATGCGGGCTGATCATCAGGGCGCCATACCTCACCCAGACCGCCCCCCCTGCCAAAAGCCTACATTAGTTTGCTCTGGAGCCATCCCTTCCTGAGCAAAGATGAAAATGTGTGAGCTGGAGGCTTAGAGGGAACACTTCCCTCTCCCACCGCCATCCACTCGAAGCGACGAGCAATGAGGAGCTGGGCAGGAAAGGGAACCACTTGGCTCAGCGAGGAAGGGGTGGAGGAGGGAGGGAGAAGAGAGGAGTGGAGTCAGGGGGGAGAAGGAAAGCGCGAAGCAGCCATGGCGCCTGACGAGAGCAAAAGGGGTCGGCCCCAGGCAGTGTGTGCTGCTGCCGGCGCCTTTTAAACTGTGACACATGCCCGCCAACTCCTTGTCTGTACAGCCTGGGACCGGGTCGGGTGGGCGCTGTAGTTGTCTCCATGCCTCTTGCACAGCTGCTTTCTCCTGCTCTCAGGATCCCGAGCCCCATCTCAAACGATGCCCCGCTATGAGCTGGCTTTGATCGTGAAAGCCATGCAAAAGGTGAGTGAGAGTGCGCATGAGGGAGGCCCTCGTCTTGCTGCCCCTTGTCCTTGCCTCCTTCTTCTCAGTTGCTCCTGCATCTGCCTTTCCTCGCTCCTGCGGTCTCCAGGGCTCCTCCCTTCCCCATCTTTCCTTGGCAGTAGGCCACCTGAGCTTCGCTTCTCACCATTCCTCTGTTTGTTGGGTTGATCCCTTCTGAATGGCACAGGGCAGCCGCAACCCGGGATCCCTCACCACACCGGCCGGCCTCTGCTTCCATCCCAAGGGTGAGGATGAGCCGGGGGTGGGGGAGAGGGCAGGGAGGGTAGAGGCAGGTGGCAGCGGCAAAGTTTCTGCTCAGCTTTTAACCCTCCCATGCCACCCACTCCACCTGGAGCAGAGCAAAGGTTCAGACGAGGAGGAGGAGAGACCCGCCTCGGGAGATGCTCACCTGTTGGGGTGGCTGTTGTGACGCTACAGCACCCTTTGCCTGTCTGGATGACATAACCGGTTGCAGAGAATTGCCAGCAAGAGCACCAGGGTCCAGTGCTAAGCTGTGGAAACTTGTGAGCAAAAATTCTACTTTGTGAGCTATTGGCATTAAAGTTGTGAGCGAGTGATTTGGCTGCTGCATAAATTAGTTTGCTCTGGAGCCATCTTCAGATACAGCTAACATTTAGCAAGTGTTTTGGGTAGTACAGGAGATATAAGACTTCCCCCCCTCCCTCAGAGAGGTAAATATGGGTTGCTGTATTATCTCTGGTGAAACAGGTCATACAGGTTTTCTCCACTGCTTCAAATTCCTGCAGGACATGCTTGATAACAGTGAAACAAAAGAAATGGATGTGTACCTTACCAGCCTTGTTACCTCTGTTGTTGCATCTTCAGTTATAACATCTTGCAGTGAGACCTTGCTAAAGGCTATAGTACACAATACACACAACTCACCATTCAAAAAGCTCTCAGTCTCTGTTTGGGCTTGGGCAAGGGAGAGCTTCCTTCCTAAAGGATTTTGCCACCAGAAATGGTACTGGGGTGGGGGGCTGTTTGTCCCTTCCTCAGGCTCCATGTGCTATGGACACGTGCCAGAAGAAGGGGCAAACAGGCCCCCCAACATCATTTCTGGTGGTGAAAATGCCATGGAAGGGAAGCCTGAAACCATTTTCTTCCCTTCTTATATTTGGGGATTTTTTTTTGATTTTTCCAAAGTGTGAATGTGTGTGTGCCCCTGGAAGTTATGGTGACCTCTGGTGACTGACCCCTACTGGGGGCCTGGAGGATATTCAGAGAGGTGGCTGAATAAAGCCTGCCCCGCCTCCCGACTGCTGGTATTCCAAGGAGGTCTCCCATCCAAGTATTTAGTGTGCCAGCTTCTGCAGATGCAGCTTGGGCAGCTTCTAAGGGCAGAGATGCTCTGCAAGGTTATCTCCCAGAGAGCACATCAAGCTTTTTTTAGAGGCAGAAGAAAAGATTTCTGTTCCTTCAGGCTTCACAGAATTCAGACATGAGGCTTTTGAGATGTTTGGTGGGGAACAGATGTGCCCAGACAGTTGTACACGGAATGCAGATCTTTTCCCCATCTGTTGGCATTTTCAAGATGGATCCTAAAATGCTGTTATATTTGAAAATTGGGGGGTGCACTGGTGGGGGGGGGCGCCAGAAGGTATCCTCGCCTAGTCTGCAAAAAAAAGCTGGGGCCGGCCTTGACACTCACTTTTTTCAAACAGTCACCAACCTAGGGATGCGTGGAACTGTCCTGATAAACACCATTATTTTTGCTTTCCTTGAAAATCTAGTGGAGTGAACCTCCAAATTGAGTTCAAATTTTAGTGCACAATAAATTTTAGTGGCAGTTCTATCTGCCCATGCTTTAGAGGAAATGTTCATATCAGAAAATGTTAAGAGGAGGCAGGTGTTGCCATAATTATTTTAAAGCTTGCAGATTATTCAGAGAAACTGATTCCATGTAATTGTTTTGAATTCTGAATAATGACAAACATTATAGATACAGGGTTAATCGATAATGCTCATTTAAAGTGTAAAATAGATTTAATCATACAGTTAATTACTGAAGTGAAAGGATCAGAGGAGAAGAAAAACAGTGCTAGCCTAAGGCTTTGCTTTTAAAGTTACTTACTCTAGCATAACTCCACTGATTTTTCTTATTTTCACTGCAGCACTTAGTTTAAAACAGCAGCCAGTAGCAAGACATTAAATTTATATGAATTAAGACAAGAGAGCTTTGCTCGTATTTAGCCCATGTGGAGTTGTTATTTTCTTTGATAAGCAATTCCTCAATATAAGGAGGTGAGTCTCTCCATGTTAGGAGATCTATTATGGAAGGTTAAGATAGGCAGGTTAAGTGCATGTGGCCTGTGAGCTCATGGCCCAGATCTGATCTATGTGAGTTTGTGTCAGTGAAAATGATGGCTAAGATCTAAGGGCTTCTCTACAGGCTATGGATTTTAAGCCATGATCTCATACAACCTCTTATACATTTTCAAAGGTTTCTCCAGAAGATCATGGCTTAAAGACAGAGACACCACACACATATGGAAACATGAGCATATAGGTTGCTTTGGATCTTGTTCAGTAGCTTGAGATGTTATAATTGGAAATAAATAGTTCTGTTATTTCCCAACTTTTGCCCATCCCTGGCCTTGAGACAGAACACAAAATTCCATTAGTTCTTCCTGTTTTTAAATAATATTGATTAAACTGTTTCTTGCTATTATCCAGTCCATATCAGTGGAACAGTACATCAGTGCACACTACCTGTAACAGCTTTACAGTAAGCTGTAAAAGATAAGGAAAGAGAAGATTTAGAAACTTTGCCGTTCCTTTTTGCTCAGTACTTTTTTTTAGTTCTTTGAAATCCCAATCTTTTACTTTAATGTTTACTATAACCTTGATAAATGTCTATATGTATAATGTATAAACGTACTACTTGATAATTATTGATAATTATTTTCCTATAATAGTTTGTTCATGTTTGAGTGAGTCAACAACTCTGACATTTTGCTAAATGACTTTGGGCATACCACATAAGGCTGTAGTCACCTGCCCACTGATTTGCAGATGCTCAAGCACCTGTTTCTCACTAAGATTTCATGATCCGTGTAGTCATAAATTATTTGATGTAAATACAAATAGCACTTTTGTGTTCTTTATCTTTGACTTATTGGGTATGGTGCTGCTATGTACACAGTGGGGACTTACTTGCAAAAATCTGAAATTAGACATACATCATTCGGCTTTCAGTAACACATATTTTACTTTAGTTTATCATACTTGACAGACCTGGTTACTAGCAATGTGAAGAACAGGTATATTTGTGCCAGTATAGAGAGTGGAGATTTCAGAGGCCCACATAGTAACTGTGGGATCACTGTCTTACACATGACCACAAGATATTTTCTTCTTTTCCAATCGATGTCATGCAGTGGCTAGGCTGGATAAATCTGAAAAAGAACTGCAACAACTGGATTTCAAAGCACATATAATACAAAAATGTTCTTTTCTGTATTTATTTTATTTTGTTTGTTTGCATATATTGTCTGCCATTCTCAGTGGCATTCAAGGTGGATTACAAGTATGATAAAATTATTCAGTCAATTAATTACAAATACAAAAGATGATAACATTTGAATGATAACAATATTTGAATCTAACAGCAAAGATTTCGAATAAAACAAAGTTATTCAGCCAATCAGCAAGTGGATTAAAAAATATGATAACATTCAAGTCATATCAGAAAAGATTCCTAGTAAAACAATATAGTGCCATAGGTCTGAGACTGAAGAACTGGAAGAAAAATACACAGTATCCCTAACAGAGGTCACCTCCCAAGCTTGGCCAATACATCACAGCTCTACTCCTTTACAAAAACTGCACCTTTGAACAGTTCTGTTTGCATATTTTGCAAAATGATAGAAGATTGGTCATAATAGCCTCAGGCAGATGACTCCATAATGTGGGAGCCACCACAGAGAACACTGGTGAATTGGCAGTTGCTGATTTTACCTGCTTCTGGAACGGTGCCTTCAGAAGGCTTTGCTCTGATGAGTGAATCAGTCTCAGTGGAACACAGCATGAGATGCTGTCTTGCAGGTATGAGGGCCTAGTGCCATGAAGAGCTTCATTACTGATAGTTAAAACCTTGAATGAATCCTGGTACCTAATAGGTAACCAATGGAGTGTCTGCAGAGTGGGAGTGATATGCAAATTCCACTTAGCCACCCGATAGTAGCTGGGCTGCAGAGTTCTGTGCCAAATGTAGTTGTCTTTAAGGGCAGACCGTGGGAGAGTGCTTTACAGTAGTCTAGCCTCAAGGTAACCATAACCTGGATCCATGTGGCCAGGATGAGCAGAGAAAACATTTTTATTGCAAAAAACATACAGGCAAAATGCAGGCAACTTGTATATGTTTTGCACAACATGACAAATAGTAATTCCAGGGGACATCTGAGATCAGGAAAATCAGAAGGAGACCATGAGCTACCCTTCTCCCATAGCTTTTATCTGCAGAGGGCATGTTGCTGCTCTTCCACAAGTAGAAACATATTGAGGATATATCCATGGATCCTTCAGTGTTTTTGCTAGTTAATCCCTCTAAGAATCACATTAGGTAGGGTGATATAATGTTGCACATAACAAAAAGTGTCAGCCATTCAGTAGCAAAAGTGAATTTGCTGTGCTGTACGTAATGTGCAAAACAGTCCTCAGATTCAGAGAAACTAGGTCATGGGTGTTTAGAATTTATACATCATTAACATGATGAAAAATTAAGAAGTTTCATCCCATTGAACTTTGAAAGTTAGTCTCTTTGTTGGATTGCCATCTTTTTGGTTTGTATGACAAATATTTTAGTGTTCAAACCGCAACCACTTTTATTTTCTGAATATCTTAATGACAGAAAATTACATATTTCTAATTTGTTAATATTCAAAGCCACATTACAAAGCCATTAAAAGTTTCCTCCAGTGCCGTCAGCCTAAGATATTACACTCAGAACCTCCATTATTTGTCTACAGTTAAACTATGTGAAGCTTACTAGACATAAGAACAGATTTGTCAGACATGAAGAGAAGCCAGTCTATGGAAATACATGATCTTCTTAATACTTAGCAGCAGACAGATTTTTAATGTTAAGAAATAAAGTCATTAAACTAGACTGATGACATGCATAGGCATCTGTATCATCGCAAGCTGAGACTCACAGATGTTCAATGCTCTACTGCTTTCATAACTGTTCTATTCATGCTGGTTAATCAAAAACTTTACATATGCATTCTTTTATTTTCTTATTACTTACTTATGTAGAGCAATCAGTGTTAATCGCTCCTGTCAGAAGAATTTCATAAGGAGTAAAAAAAAAGAAAAGAAAAGACCCACACCTGCCCTAAGAACCTTGCAGTCTAAATTTTGTAAGAAGGAAGACCTCAGAGAAAGATGGAGTTGAGACTCAACACAGGGCAACTCAGTTAATGCTACTTAAACATTTGTCGATTCCAAGGGGAGGCTAAATAGGAAAATGACGTAATAGTGGAGAAAAGGATCTTCAATAGAGGTGACTTGCACTAATAATTAGTTTTGTTGATGATACAGATAACTACTAATAAGCCTAAATTTACTAATGAATGTTCTCAGCAGTAGCCCAGGTGGTAGGAAAGAAGGGCAATCTATCATTGGATCAAGCTGCTGCCAACCCCCCCCTAATAAACCCAATATGAGCATTGCTTAGAAACAGCTTGCTGAACATGCCCTTTTTCTCCAGCAGTGTTGCTGTAAAGCAGATGAGCCATAATTAAACGGGGGTCACAAAGGAGAGAAATGGTGGTTTTAATCATCATGCCATTTATATTACTCCAAATAAGTAAATCAAGTGTGCTGTGTGAAGGGCAAACCTTCCAGCTGCTTCAAACTAGCAGAAAAGATCATTCTACATGAGCATGTGCCTTTCCTTTGGGGATTAAGGTGTATTTTGTATAGAAGAATGTGTGCTTCTCTGTCCCTACCATTTTATAATGACTCATTCATGATACCTATATCTAAAACAGGATTGTTCGATTTTCTCCTTGCTTGTTTCTTCTATTGCTACATTTTTATCACCACAAATTTAACAATATGGATTGGACAGAGAGGAGCTTCCTAAGAAGGTAACACTTCATAAGAATCTTTCAAGTGTAGCCCTGTGCAGAGTTTCAAAAATAAATCTTCAATGGAATGGATTGGTAATCTTACACCCTACTAGGCCATTTGTGCTATGGTTACAATCAGGGATTATGTGCATTCTGTAATGAACATGACTGACAATAGAACACTTACTGTGTTCAAACTGCTGATTTGCACATAAATCTAATACCTCACCAGATTGCCTAGATACTTTTGTTTGAATTGAACACAATAGACAAGCAATATCAGTACAGTAGCTGCTTCTATACGCTTTCCTGATTAAGTTGCTTCATATTCTGCAGGGTTGTTGTGAGCACACAAATGCAGCCAATCAGAGAAGGCATTTGTCATGATTCAGGATAGCATTCTACCATGGCTCAGCAGTAGAGCATCCACTTGGCATGTAGATGGTCCCCGGTTCAGTCCCCAGTATCCCCAGTTAAAAAGGACCAGGCAGTAGGTAAGGCAACAGACCTCTGCCTGTGAGACCCTGGAGAGCTTCTGCCAGTCTGAGTAGACAATGCTGGTTTTGATGATTCAGTATAAGGCAGGGTCTGATTCCGTATAAGGTAGTTTCATGTGTTCATGTGTACCTACCACATCTAGATGAATCTTGATGGTTACTGGATACCCTGTATTGGAATATGTCTGAAGTAATCCCTCATTATTATTTTATATCTTTTAAAAATGAAGAAACCTTAACAGGAAATTAAGAATGTCTATACTATTTATTTGCTTATTTATTTAGTGTTACTTATTTGGAAGATGTAAATGCCACTTCTCCAAGGAACCCGCTTGAGGTAGATTACAATATAAAACATGATAAAAACATTGTAAAAACATTAAAAATGAACAACCATTAAAATCAGGATACTTTAAAATATATTTTAATCCTGTGCTTACTTGGATCACATGGCAGTGAACATCATTCTCCCCTCCTCCATTTTATCCTCACAACAATCATTTGAGGTAGGTTAAGCTGAAAGGATGGCTAGCCTATGGTCACCCATCAACTTTCACGGCAGTGTTGGGATTTGGACTGTGACAGATTCCTCAGAAAAGCAGGCTTTTAAATGCTGCTTGTTTCAGAAAGTCAGGGAGTTCAAGAGTTATTCTTCCCTGGAGAGAAGAGTTTATGAGATTAGCTGCTCTACTAGCTCTCTGATTGGCCAACATCAGCTGAGAGATAAAATAAAACAGCTGATCTTTTGCAGTTTGGTCTTTCTAATGTCTGAATCAGTAGCCAGAGGGTTTGGCTTCTGAGGGAAGAGAAATTTGGGGGTCAGTATTTTCTGACAGGCAATAGTCAGAAAAGTACTTCTACAAAGAAAAGAAGAGAAACCCCATTGTCTTAGATATATTAATATTGCTCTGAAGAAAAACTTTAGTATCTCACTCAGAAAAGCTACATAACCACCTTAGGCCCCGGTCAAATGGCAAAGTTGCCACGGGAGACGCATGGAAGGTGGGCGGAGTATCCGGGCACGAGCACACCTCAACATCTGGGAAGTGGAGCGCACCCATGGCTTACCGCCGATAATGCGCATTTTAAAGCACCCGTGGCTTACTGCCGATAATGCGCATTTAAAAACTAGTACCTCCAAGGTACTAGTAAACATTTGCCATGGGCTGCCACCAGACGCCCGTGGTGTGATCGCGCTGGTGCGTGGCATTCCCCTCCGGTCCCTCGTTTACCCGCCAGCACCGAGGAAAGGACCTGTGGTGTGCCGCTGGCGCATCTGATCATGTAATTGTGAATCAAACTGCACCGGGGCAATTAGCCATGCCTCCCCCCATGATATTCGGCCCGTGTGACCGGGGCCTCATACAGACAAAGGATACTGGAGAAGGATTTGGCAGAAGGTCTGGGTAGTTAGAGAGAACTCCCATACAAGTCAAATAGTACATTGAGTTATTGCTTCTTAGGGACAAGGAGAATAACGTCCCGCCAGTGAAAGGGGATGGGAAGAGAACCCTGGAAGCTTAGACACCTCAGGAGTTAGTGAAAAGCTTTAATAGCTAAAGAAAAACCTAAAACTTTGAAGGAAGAAATCTAGAAACATCAATAAGAACTGTGTTGTGCCTCTCAAGGAAAGTACCATACAAAGAAAGAACCTCAAATTACCTCTCAAAGAAAGAAATAGAAAGCCTTGAAACAAAACTACAAATACACTCTTTTGAGTGTTCTATGAATTCAACTCTGTAAATATTAGAAGGTTTTTACCTCAGCAGTCTCAAAACATAGACTATTCCCACTATAAATTTATTCCCTGCCAGTTTAATAAAATCTTTATTCTGTTTTTGAAAGTTAATTTGCCTCAAGTGCTATTTCTTAAGCATTTAAAGTAAACTGGACATCTCCTGTATATTCAATAGAGTTCCTGAGCTGCGAAAAGGCCTAAACCAAATATCTAAACATAGGGAGGGACAGTCAAGTCTTTTATGACTAAGAATATATACACGCTACTGTAGGGCAACTCAGTCACTGAGGAGAACTGAAAATTTGACAGGACAAATCTGCCAGACAGTTGGGGAGATACAGGAGTTCATCATACAAGCCCTGCCCCCAACAGTGACCACCAGCGGCATCCCCTGTCCCTCCCCTCCTGCAAGATTTAAAGGCCCCTCCAGCTGATCGGTGGGAGCACATGGCTCACCGATCAGCTGGAGGGCCCCTTAAATCTCGCAGGAGAGGAGGGAGAGGGGCGGTTGCTGGCCACACACCTGAACTCCAAGTGGTGAATTTGCCACTTGGAGTTCAGGTGTGTACGCCCCCTGCTTGTAAAAAGCATTTAAAGGTTCCCAATGTGTCCACTTGCAAAAACAATTTAAAGGGAAGGTTCCCTTTAAATGGTTCTTACAAACCGGCACCAATGGCGTCTTCCATGGGGCTGTGTTCCTAACATGATGATGTCACTTCTGTGTGATGTCATCATATTGGGGACATCCCCTCCAGGAACACCCCCCAAAGTCCACCGCCAGTGACAAGGCAGGACCTGGCAACCCTACCATATGTCCAGACTACTTTCCCATCCACACAGCAAGTGCATTTCAAAATATAGCTAAACAAATAAAGTGTTTTTATATTTAGCATTCACGACATGTAAAGATGAATTTTACACTCACATAGTCTGCATGAGAATATAAATCCAGGATGAGCATTTCAGCTGATGTTCCAAACAGACCCATCTCTGAAGCACTAAACAATATTCACTGTGTGCAGTTGAACTTCATACTTCTCTTCATCTTTTTTTCTTTCTTCTGATTTTGTGGGAATTACAGTTACTCCCAGGGCTTTCCTACATCATGGTTTTCATAGAAAATAGCACCTCTAAACAGTCACCATGGCTAGTAGCCATTGACAGACTTATCCTCCATGAATCTATCCAATCCCCTTTAAAAGCTGTTTATTCCTGTGGCCATCACTACATCCTCTGGCAGCGAATTCCATATTTTAGTCACTCTGTTCACACATCATTCCCTCCACTTCCTCACACAAAACTGCAGGCATTATTATTTTTAATGATCTTAAAACTAGTTACAGGCAGCTTGTCAGGTCTTGGTCTTCCGGTCTCCACTAAATGAAGCTAAAATATCAACTAAAAACAGGGCTTTTATGCATTTATTTCCTGTTATTTATGTTAGTTAATCTTTGTGTTGCTTTCCTGATTTACAAGAAACAGTCAAGTTGGTGAAGTCAATAAAAACATCAAATATACAATAAAATAAGAACTAGGAACACCACAAGAAATAGTTAAGTCTCAGGCAAAAGAACAGCTTCATTCAAATTCCTTGCAGAATAAAAATGCCTTCAAGTTATGTCACCATTCAGGACCCACCAGGTATAATAAGGCAACTAAGGTGGTCATCTCAACCACTGGATTTTAAGGAAGTGACAACATTCTGGTCACCGGTCTTCTCTATCTTGCTCAGCCATCTCTTCTGCAACCACTTACTCTCTTGCCCATTCCTTTCCAGGAACCAGAGTAGAGTAGTTAAGCCTCCTTTCCCTCAAACTGTTGAAAAACTGTGTGGTGTATCACTCATGCTCTATACAGCTTCCCAAACTCCCATAAGGTTTCCTTGTCTTGCAAGAGTTTGATCAACCTTTGGTTGCCTTGACAACCCTGCTGATTCCTTTGGTTGTTTAGGCAGTCAGAACTCATGGTCACACTCTTGTTAGTATTGAACAAGATTCCCCTACCAGAAAAGAGTGGCTTGCATTGCTGTTTTTCAGGAAACCTGAGGGGCTAAGGGGGCAAGAAAGGTGCTATCTGCTGTCACTTTTGGGCAAGGGTGGCAGTGACTGGCCTCAGATGAATTGTATAATTTAGAAGGCAGCTGAAAAGTCACTCACTCAGCTTCCCACCAACCAAATAAAGTGAGTTGTGGCAGGAGTGTCTCAGTTACTTTTCTCAACCCCAGGCATGCTGGTACTGGCAGTGATAGTATTAGATACAGAACTGCATTTGTGGGTCCTTGGCTCCTTATTCTGGAGCTGATCAGACCCTAGGAAAGGGGTCTAGGCCCATGGGTTTCTGATACAGTAGTGAATAGATGGAGAGTCCCCAGCAAGGATCCTTTAAATGGAATAAAGCTTCATTGAAAACATTAATGCATCCTCAACTAACCTCATTCACACTTCACACTTACCCCAAAGTGAGGTTGGCCAGACCTGATGATGTACACAGACTGCTTGAGCTGGCTGCTTGTGAAGAAGAACTCAATTGAGGCTCCCTCCTTTGTAGGGATGGTGATATTACAGTGGCTCTGGTCCTTCTTTGCTATTGCTTTGGCTCTTTTGCCCTTCCCCCTTGCTCTCCAAAATGCAAGTGCACCCAGTTCTCACTTGGTCCTCCTTGACATCTTTGTAACCCTTTTGCCAGGCTTATCAGTTATGTCTGTCTCTGTCTGTTTCAGTGTAGCTTTCCTTGTCTAACAAGTAAGTTCATTTGCCAAACAGGTTTGTTGAGAAATTAATAGCATTCCTTGATGGATGCTCAAGAATCTGTGATCCTAACACCTTTATTGCTGTGTCTGGCGAAAACAACTTGTATTAGCATATAGGAAGCAAAGACAGGTGAATAACACAGAACATAAATCTGAGGAACTTGCATATTTTCTTGCAATATACTTGTGTTAGACAACCTCTTTCAGGATGCTGATTAGAAAACATGTGAGTAATTTAATTCCCGCTCAATTTAAGTATTCTAGTCTTCTGGTATCAGATTAAGGTCCAAAAGTTTATACTAGTGGGATATTTCTTGGCCAGTGTTGCCATTTCAATCATGGATGAGCTTAATAAATATAATTTGATGTAGATGTAGATCTTTCCCCATATGGAAAAAAAACCCCACTTAATACATTTGCATTTATTAATCCACTAGGAATAAGGCCTGTTGTGGAAATAAATACAACGAGCTCTAGAAAGAGGCTCTGGGAGAGTGCCAAGGCCTTGGGCACTCAGCATAAATGTGTTGTGGCGACCTCAGCTGGGTATAATGACACAGAGTCCACCATTTTCTCCAGAGGAACTGATCTCTGCTACATGAAGAGCAGTTGTAATTTTCCGTGGTCTCCAGCCCTCACAACAATTGTTACTCAGGAGGAAATGGCTTGTTTGGAGGATGGAGTCTATGGCATTTTACCTGTCTGAGGTCCCCACCCCTCCTTAAACCTCATGGTCTCCAGGCTCCACCCGTCAAATCTCCATGAATTTCCTAAATTGGAGTTGGCAACCCTATGTCCTTCCCAGCCAATCATCAACCTGCCATTATCTGCCCCTCTGATTTCAGTTTTGCATCTCCTCCCCCTCCCTCCTGGAGATCAGTTGTAATTCTGAGTGATTTCCACCCCTCTCCTGAGATTGGGAACAGAGATTCCTCTGAAGGGAATGGCTGGTTGGGAGGGTGGAGTCTATGGCATTGTACCTGTCTGAGGTCCCACCCCTGCTCAAACCTCACCCTCTCCAGGTTCCATCCCTCAGATCTCCAGGAATCTCTCACCTGGAGTTGGCAACCATATCTCCTTCCCAGTCAATCATCAACCTACCTTTATTTCTCCCTCTGTCTTCAGCTTTCCATTTCCCACATACACACACACACCAGAAGCCTCCTTCGTTCTCTGAAGCCCTGACTACCACAGAGTCCACCATTTTCTCCAGGGGAACTGATCTCTGCCATCTGTAGAGCAGTTGTAATCCTGAGTGATCTCCGGCCCTCACCTGGAGATTGGCAACAATGGTTTCCCAGAAGGAAAAGTAGTCTTTCTCTGCTATGGGGTCCAAAGCAGCTTACATCATTCTCCTCGCCCCCTTTTGACTTGCACAACAACCCTGTGAAGTAGGATAGGCTGAAAGTCTGTGACTGGTCCAAAATCACACACTCAGCTTCTACAGCAAGAACCTGGATTAAGCAGACCCTGCTCTTTAGCACTGACTGCTACGCCTAGGGCAGCCAACCTCCAGGTGGAGCCTGAAGATCACCAGGTATCCCAACTGAACTGGACTCTACCAGAATATCTCCAGGAATCTCCCTACCTGGAGCTGGCAACCCTAGTCAGGACTGGCCCCAATGAGTTCATCACAAAGGCATGTAAAGGGTTTCCTTCCTTTGTCTGAACAAAGCTTGGTTGCCTACCATGGCGAAATGGGCTCCAGTTTACAACTCAGCTGTTTGCTGCCTGCCCTCACAGAATTGTCACTGCCTTTTTAGAGGGACAGCAAGACCCTGCTGGCTGAATCTCCCTATTTGGAGATGGAATCCCCAATCTTTCTGGAATTCCTGGAAAGTTGGCAACCCAAGGGTCTGGCCTTTCCTTGCTTCCCTGGACTACCCCCTCCCTTTGGTATTGTGCAGAGCAGGGGAGACTATGTGGTCAGAGCACAACACAGATGATTAGCCCAAATTAAAGTATTTATTTAACTATTTACACAGTTATGGAGCAGACACACACACTAGGAGTAAGCACACACTATGAACCTATGGGGCATAAATCAACAGGTCCTACACACAATAGACTCTACCTCTGGAGTTGTGGGCTCACCTCTCTCTCTTGCCCAAGAGAGCAAACTTATGCCACTCTTATATTTTTGTTTCTACTTTATGGCTGCGGTCACATGGAGCATTAGGCACGCAAGAGAGATGACAGATAGGCGGATTTTCCGGGCGCGATCTCACCGCCACATCTGGGAAGTGTAGAGCTCCCGTGGCTCACCCGAGGCTTCACTCCGAAGATGCGGGGTAAAAAACTAGTTTCTGGAAACCGCGGGGCAAGGGCGGGCGTCTGATCGCGTTTCCGGTGATAGTTTGTGGCATTCAGTGCCTGCCCATGTCCCGCCGCAAAAAGGTTTTTTCCCCCATGTCTCCACGGGATGCTCACAAGCACCGAACGGCGCATGCGCACACTTCGGTTTATTAAAAAAAAAACGTTTGCCACGGCAGCGGCACCTAGCCATTGCTGCTGTGATCATGCCGTGCTGCCTTTTTGCCATGCTGCAGGATTGTCGTGTGGTCGGCACCTCCCCCCGAACCATGGGACGTCAGTGGGATGTGTAATCCAGTGGCCGCGCATTAGTTTGCTCCAGGGCAAACAGCCACGCTTCCCCCCCGCATTTTCCGGCCCGTGTGACCGGGGCTCTAACATATCTTTTTACTTTAAGTGAGTAGGGTCTCTGTCCCCTAGGGTTATATAATCTTGCTCCAACAACAGCTACAGATAAAACATATTTGAAAGAAAGTGTTTTGTCATTTGTTTTCCCATTTTGTGGAAGGTTTGCAGGTTTTTTGGAAACTGCTTTACTTCTGCCTGTGAATGAAAATAGAGAAGGGAGTATATCATGATTTGAGCAGAAGTGTGGGGCATCAAAATAGCTGCCATAATGACTCTAGTCTTCATCAGTTAATTGGTCTGCTATTCCAGATACCATCTCATTATTCCAGGCAATTAGTTGCAACATCTGGCAAAATCTGTGTCATCATCAGAATAATGGATTTCCTTCAAAATTCTGAAGCTTTGTTTTAGTCCTGTGCAAGACTGATAATGGCTGACTAACAACAGCAAGACTATCCTTCCACAACCATAAGGATAGGATTTGGCATTACTGGAACTGCCAAATGTGAGTATATATTTAAAATGTTTGTATCTCCCTCTTTCTCCTGAGACAAATCTCTTAACTTTGTTTTCTGGAGAAATCTGATGTGGAGTGGAGTGTGTGTGTTAAGTGTAAAAGTTCTGTACCAGAATTGTTAACATTTAAGAATAAGAATTAGTAAAAATTATGAAGTAAACCTGAGATGATTAAACCCTGTCTTGCCAACTTGATATTCAGTAGAAATATTTGGTGTTATGCCACAAAACTCCACCACACATATAATTGGTAGCAATATGGGGGGATTATACAATAGTTACCTCCTACCCAGTTCTCCAGACACAATTCACATGAAGCTCAGACCATGAGTCCATTAAGATCAGACTGGCAACAGCTCTTCAGGGTCTCAGCTACCTGATATTTTTAACAAGAGATGCTGGGGATTGAACCTGGGGCACGCCTAGAGAACCATGTCCCCTCCCCTTAAGTAGAGATCAGGGAAAATGCAGAAACTTTGTCATCTGTAAAAATTCTTGCGTGGTCATAAATTATGAACACTTTTGATCATCAAGATAGGAGACAATTTAATTTTATAAACCCTTATATATTTCCCCCACCATCACAGAAAACCACAGTTTGTTATTATATCTTACCTCACAATCAACAGTCAAACCAGAATTTGAGAAAGTTTGAGAAAGAAAATAAAGTGGAAATGATAAATTTCTGAGTTATAAGAAATTAGCACCACGAGCACTAGAATCCCTTAGTCTTGATCCTGGAACAGGGAACCATAGTTTTTTTTAATTATTATATGTCACCCAAGTCACAGATTAATTTCTTGCTTCAATGTGAAAGTACAGAAAGGAGTATATAGTGACCGAGCCAAAAGTATGGGACATCATAAATTTTAGCATAGTTTTTTAAGTGAACTTAGTACCTTGCTTTCCTCATGATTTGTTAAATTGTGAACTAGTGTTATGCTGCAAACATTTTTTTTACATGCAGTAATGCAGGCAACTACTGAAAAGCAGACACTGACACAAATTGGCTAGCCAAAACTATAATTTCCCCCAATTTTTTCATCAGCATGAATGTGTGCTGATGCAAACTAATTTTCCCTTCATCCTCAAATTGCCTAATATGAATTAAAATAACATTAAAAATCCACTAGCTATGGGAAAAATGTTATTGCATGCCAATTATGTGTTATTTTAATTCAGTATTTTATTTAATTATTGCATTTATATCACATTGATCATGGAACTAGGAAGGTTCCCCATCCAGGCACTGACAAGATCTGTACCTGGGACTGAGGTACTTCATTCACAAAAGTGAAACACAGGTCAACAATTTGTTCTATAAACTAGCTAAACTGCAGCATTTGAGATTAAAACAATTTTTAACCCCACTGAGTTCATAGAATCTAATATTAACTTCAGGGGCATATTTACTACAAGTGTTCCCTCTAAGCTGAGTTAGTGTGAGGTAGCTCATAGTTTTTTATCCTCCAACTCACACATTTTTGCCTTAGCTCAGGAAGTATGGCTCCAGAGCAAACTCATTTATGCAGTAGCCAAATCGCTCGCTCACAACTTTCATGCCAGTAGCACACAAAGTAGAATTTTTGCTCACAGGACTCCACAGCTTAGAGGGAGCATTGTTTACTACATCAAAGTCTTTGGAATTTTGTATGTTTTGACAACATAAGTACATGTTTTTTGAAGTATGTATAGCAGGTTATTGCTAATTATGCGCATAAAAGTAATGAAACATTGGGAAAGCAGCCAGTTTAAATCCCAGTGTTTAAATACCAGGTTATGGATTGGAGGAGTGTAGATATTTCCACAGCAATGGTATTTCTGTAGAACTTAGAAGATGGAGACACTGTAGTCTGGAGAATATCTTGCTAATTGATATTTAAAAAGCACTATTTTAATTAAACAAATCCAATGGAAATCTGTCAAATTCTGTGTTTTGTTCATGACCAAGAATGACCCTTTCATTGTGAGTTACTGAAAGTGAACAGTCTTTTCAAGCTCTTGGTTCATTCTGAAAATATTAGTTTAAAGTATAATTTATTTAGCTATTATTAAATGAATGTAATGCCTCAGTGACAGTTATTGCAGTATTTGATATTAGGACATACAGTTATATACAGCAGCTTTCAAAAGTTTAATAAAACAGTGTTGGAATTTAAACTTTTAAATGTCAAACTCTAAAATGAAACCTTACAGTAGCAGTGAACGTAACACTACTTAGGTAGAAGAAGGCCTACGAAAACTAGGGACTTTTTAAAAAATCTGGTGATGGTCTGAGACTTTTGGCTCTATAAGGGAATAATTTCTCTTTCATTTCTTATATTTGATTGATAAAATTGCTTTCCACTGTTGATTTTATGAGCCAGTGTGGTGAAATGCTTAGGGTGCTTGACGAAGATCTAGGAGACCCCCGTTCACATCTTACTGGGTTCTCCGTATGCTTTTATGACTATTTTATGCCTGTGGATTTTTTTTAGATTTCAGTGTTTCTTCAACTAACTTTAATGTTTCTTGGTCTGTTAATTGCATCAACTGCTACATAATTACTTTTTTTTTTAGAAAAGTGCATGTAAAAACCCAGCGTCACTGTTTGATTCACTTCCTGTAGGTATGAGGTTTTATTTTCTCTTAATTTATAATGCATCTGTCATCACTGATCATTTTGAGTGATCAGCCTAATAAAATAATGATCAGCCATGGAGAAGGGGTGGGGGAGTAATCCCCAATACCTGAATGCATCAGTATTGGTATCTGGTTAATTTTCTGCTGAGGTAAGTAAAACTTGTTCAGCAATGCTTAACTGAAGTGGTAGGTTTGTTTTCATCCTTGATTTAAAATAACTAACTTGAAACATGAAAATTAAAAGTTCCAGCTTATCCCTCGTCCCTCAGGATAGGGTTGCCAGGTCCCCCCAGTGTGCGGGGGATCCCCCAGTTTCTAGTGGGGGAGAGTTGGTGGGTTGCCATCCTAACATCCTTCTTGTATACATTCAATCCAAACTGCCTGGCCCTTGGACTCCTGAGGTGCTACAAATGAAGGGTGCTCATTTCCAAACAACCCCCCAGCAATGAGGTATGGTCTGCCTGCTTCCAATGCTCAGTGACAACTACATTTATCTCACCAAAGTCCTTGCTTTTCTAGCCATCACCAGGTCTTTCAGTGTAGTACTTGACAATTTTATTGTCAACACACTACTTACATTCCTCAAAAGTGAACTAGATATTTTCCCCAAAATGGAATAACGAGGCAGACACAAGTGTTGGGTTTAAATACAGGGCCACTGTATTAACTGACAACTTTAACTGGAACCAAAGGCAAGGGCAAAAACAGATTGCGTTATGGTCAAGGCCAGAGGTCAAGGACCCCTCCCTTACCTTGTCAGTAGGGCGAGCCACCCTGCCCCGGGTGGGAGCCCACTGCAGGAGCTACCATCCGGCTGGCTAGCCATTGCAAGACAACCCTGTAGCCCCATCCCCCAAGCCGCAAGGCTCAAA
>NW_015174964.1:0-6739 GCF_001447785.1 Gekko japonicus | reverse complement strand
GGCCAACTCGTGCCCTCATAATAGGCCTTCTTCCTCTTTTGCCTTTAATGAAACCTGTAAGAGAAAAAAGGGGGGGGGAGCAGGGACCGTTCAATTCCCCCCAATTCACCTCGGCATCCGTTCAATTACCTGACCCGGGCCGCAGGTAGAACCAAACGGTAAAGCGTCTCTCCACCGCTAAAATGCTCACTGGGCACACCCATGGCCACTCCCAAACAGCTCTATAGTGGCAGGAGTGGGCCCAAAATTCCCATCTGCCAGCAGGCTTCGAAGGCTCCATAACAGGACAACCCCACAGGTGTTAAAGATGCTCCTGGCCCTGGCAAGCAGCTAGTCACGAAACCCCGCAGCCCATAGGCGGCCGGAGCTGCCACGAGGCGAATTCTTATACCTCTCTGACTCGAATCGCTGCAGCCGCATGAAATCTGCATGTGCCGTGCAATTGCGGCACCGACTCCCGATGCAGCGCTCCACCTTAGGCAATAAGTGAAGTCAAGTTCCTACAGACATCCAGGAGTCCCATGAAGGATAGCGCATTGATCTGACCATGTAAGGCCTCCCTGCATTCAATGGTTGTTCCACCCTTAATAACCTTCCTATACCTACATAAATCTCCTTGGGTCTGCGTCTGGGTGAGATTGATACACCACCTTGACTTCAATACAATGATACATACAAACATAAGAAATGCCAATGCCGGACCAGGCCAAAGGCCCCCCCGTCCAACACTCAGTATCACACAGTGGCCAAAAACACCAGTGCCATCAGGAGGTCCACCCCATGTCCCTCCAAAGTCCGAACCATATAGGGTGCTACAGTGTTGCCATAATCACCCCTTCCAGCTCAGCAGTGAAAGGCACAGGGTACCACGCCCCCAGGTCACCAAATTTAGCAGCAGGAGGCGTGGCCGACCTGCTGACCATGTTATAGATAGCAGCGGTTAGACTGATACCCCCTACTGCTCTATCCCCATTGGCGGTCGGAACAGAAAAATCCTCCCACCTGTCCCCTCGTTTACGGTGGGACTGTCACCTTTCTGCCGGCATCCTATGGTTAAACTGACTACCATCCAGCTGCATTTTCGGGAGACAACCCCAAGGGCTCCTCTCCCCGCAGCCTCTCCATACCTGCCCAGCAAGGGCATGAAAGGCTGCAGCCCATAATGAAAGGTGGAAATGAAAATGAAACTATTTCGCCCTGAAGTAATGAAAAGCAATGTAAAGATGTTCCAATGCACACAGCCACCAAACATCCACAGAGCTGGCAAAAGTGCATACATTTACCACCCGACCTGTACCCAAAAACCTTGTACAGCATGCTCACCCATGGCACAATGGCTTAACAACACCCCGTGTGAAATAACAGGGTATCCAGTTGAATACATGGGCTCAAGGAAAGGAAAATCTTTCCCACTCGGAGGTAGTATAAACCAGAATAAACTACCCTTCCACCGCAATGAGTCTCCTAAGGTCCAAACCAGGCAAAAGAGAAGCAAAAAAACCCCTAAACCAAAATATCCATTATGGTTGGGATGTCAAGAGATTTTGCAAAGAACCAGATAGGAAATCAAAATATTCCAATCCACTCCGGGATTTCAGGCAGAGGAGGTCTTTCCCCTCCCCTGCAACCCGGTCTGTCCAACCGGATATGCTGGGGATTGAACCATGGACCCTCTGCACACCAAGCAGAGGCTCATCCACTGATCCATGGCCCCATCCAGGATTTCAGAGTGGAAGAAATAGGCTCGCCTCACCACCCCTGTAGTCCATAATGGTCTCCAATTCAATAATCCCAGGCTAACCCTCTGTCTTGTGAGGTTTTAATGGATCAGGCTGGCCTGGCAATTCCAGGCAGAGCAACCGCGCATACGTAATGTGCCCCGGAGCCAGCCCCCCCGGCACCGACCAAATGTGTGGGCCTAGGCCAACAGTGTGAGCAAGCTGGCCCAACTAATCCAAGAAGGAACCAAGCCGAAATGGCTGACCAAACCCAGCACCTAAAATGTCCGCCCAATGGCTGACCACTGCTGTGCTTGTTACTAAACATTTAGGCAAAGTAAACATTTTCTTTGCTCAAAAACCAGTCAGATCCGGCAAAAATTCTACTTTGTGAGCTACTGGCATTAGGTTTGAGCGCGCGATTTGGCGCTGCAGAAATCAGTTTGCTCTGGAGCCATCCTTCCTGAGCTAAGACAAAAATGTGCGAGCCAGAGGCTAAAATCTGTGAGCTAGCTCACACTAACTCACCTTAGAGGGAACACTGCATATGGCATGAAAAACATGCAACCAAGCCATTGAATGCCAATGAATCTAGCCTGGCCTGGCCTTTGCTTCCTGAAGTACAGCTTCCTGAAGTATAGCTGACAGCTTTCAACATTTCTCACTGTCCTGATATTATCATCACCTCCCTTATCACCTTCCCAAGGTTAATGGGTCATGCTGCTTCTAATGGAGACAAAACATTAGCCATAACCCTTTTTTCTTGATATGCATTATGTCATGGCTTAGTGTGTTAAGGAGATGACATATGACCTGCATAAACTATCTTCCCTTCCTTATCTCATGAACTTTGGAAACCTGTGAAGACAAGTGCTGAGCTTTGCTTATTGCAAAGCTGCTAGGTATATTAGGCTCTTCCCATCCAGACATAGTCAGAGATAATAACCATAAAACAAGTGTTTGATTGAGTGATAGTGTTATTAGTCTGTAGGAAAGGAACTCCTGGGTTACCATGGTAAGAACAGAGCTCTTTCCCAACAATCAGTGTAACATGAATGAGCATCAAAGTTGATGGAATTGCAAACATACAAGTGCAATAGTCATATTATTCCCTTTCATTAGGACCAACCAAATAGTGTGCAAGCATTCAAAATAGCGTGCAAGCACTCTGGAACTCTTTATAAAGAGTTCATAAGTTTGTGTGTGTGTGTGTGTGTTTTAATGAAGTGAGAAGGAAAATAGATATTGCAGCTCACAATGTTAAACCTTCATTCTGCATCTAGTGGCTGATGCAGACTTATTACTCAACCAAACAAAAACTCGTCTCTAGAATTCTGGGAGAAAGAGGAGAAGGGAAAGCAGGCTCGTTCAGCTTCAGCTCCGTAGACATTGTCCCAGGCCCCCCAAACCTTCCCCCGCCGCGGGAGCGACAGTCAGAAGCCCATTCTCCCTGGAGGCGACCGGTGCCAGCTAACGCAAGCTATCTCCAGCTGCTGCTCCGTCGGGCCGGCGCCTTCGCCGCTCCTACGCCCTGCGCTCCCTCGGCAAGCACTACTTGCCACTGCCCAACTACTCGAGGTCCTACCCTCCAGCAGCCGTTCCTAGTGAGGGCTGCACTACACACCACACACTCCGGTACCAATTGGCACGCATGCAGCTGCCCTAGGACTGCAGCATACATGACAAGCCACTAGCCGAATCCAGGCCCAGCTAGCTACACGCTGCTGCCGGGGCCCGCGCAAACCTCGCCGCTGGTCCCGTTGCTACCAGCAGTCCGCCTGGTCTGTGAGCTCCTGTGCTCGCCTCAAACACAGTGTCCGGTTGACCCTGCACTGCCAAGTCGTGCGCCCGCAGTACCCCGCCTTCCGCTACCGCGGATGAACGCCAGACTCTGCGAGCCTCCACTTGCACCGGACGCCAGCCCGAAGAGAGGCCTCCGCCCCGCATCCCACAATGCAGGTAGGCCTTCCTTGAAGACACTCTGTGGACCTCCTCCACAGCCGATGATCGCACGGGACTGCTGGGGAGAGACGCAGGGCTGTCCTTAACTTCCTCGGCCCTGCCCCCACCATATGCCCATATATGGCGCATTTGGCGCTAAACCCCCAGCCTGCCTCATCCAGCAGGGAGGCAAAGGCGCTCCCCCAGCCCAACGGCTGTGCTGTGGGCTGTTGAATCGAATTTTGTCTTACACATAAGACATAACATTGGTTTACCTTGATTAAGGAGGAAAATGAACACCAAAATAAAGTGAGAGCAACAGAGAGGATTTAAAAAAAAATCAGGTTGCAGCAAATTCCAGCCAAATGAAGTGAATTGGTTTGATCCAGAATTACATATTTACAGCCGTGTCCTGCAATAAACATATTTCTTTGGGCTGCACAGTCTAGTCCAATACCAAACTGAACAATAGACATGAGCATGTGTGCACAAGGGGGGGGGGCTGGGATCCAGTCTCATTCATTTTGCTACTTTGCAAGATTCTTACTGAGCTGTACACAACCCCAAACCTAAGTTAGGTTCTTCTTCACCCTGAGCAAGTATGTACATACTACTCTTTGGGATGTGTTTTACTCATTTGACTAGTAATGTGTTCATGGAACCCTGTCTGTGTGTAGTCTGATTATATAGAATGGAAGTGATTAAATCAGGTATACAAATTGTCATTCCCTTGGCATCTCTCAGGAATTCCCAACAAACACTTCAGATCCAATCATGCTTCTGGTTAGCAAGCACACTGTGTCTGTTGCATATAGCATCATAATGTATCAGTGTTTCCCCCTGGTGGCCCTGTAATGCTTTGTATCCTATGCCTGGGTGATGATGCTCAAGTATTTCCACATGAATCATGTCATAATGAGTTTCCTCTTCATTATGGATTGTAAAACCAACATTTTACAGAGTGTTTTCATGTGCCTTCCGTTTTCCTGATGCTACTTCACTCCTCTCTGCTTTTGTATCAATTAAGTGCAATTACATTTAATGCAATTTAGATTCTACTTTAGTGTTCTTGAAAGTAAATTTCAGATAATTGCATTTCAATAAAAATATTGCAAGTCTGAGAGTTTTCAGAAAACAACATTGGATTGTTAAAGGAACTTGCTTTCTTTAAAATGAAGCAAGGAGGTGGGCTCTGGAGTATTTATTGTTTATTTAGCATATGCATTTTCTGTTTTTCTCTATGGGAGGACACAAAGTAGCTAAAATACACGAGGCGGGGAGTAGAAAGGGAGGAGAGTCTTCTGATTGTCAAGTAAGTCTCTCTCCACTAGCCAATCTGCTGCCCAGGTCTAGGCTTGTCCATTGAGCCTAAATGCTGAAGGACAAGAGCCCTTTGGTTCTTGCCCTTTGCTTCATGCCTCAAGGCATGCCTTATAGACCTAGGGTGGCCAAATCCATGTTGGGAAATTCCTGGAGATTTGGAGATGGATCCTGGAATGGGTGGGGCTTAAGGAGGGGAGGGGCC
Source organism: Gekko japonicus (assembly GCF_001447785.1). Classification (NCBI taxonomy): domain Eukaryota; kingdom Metazoa; phylum Chordata; class Lepidosauria; order Squamata; family Gekkonidae; genus Gekko; species Gekko japonicus. The sequence continues at coordinate 1,555 of NW_015174964.1, read as the reverse complement.
TCAGCAGGGTATCATGTCATAGAGTCCACCCTCCAAAGCAGCCATTTTCTCCAGGAAACTGATCTCTACAGTCTGGAGATCAGTTGTAATTCTGTGTGATCTTCATACCCCACCTGGTGGCTGGCCAGGAAAACAAACTCAGCCAGATGTTACTTAGCTGCTGATAATGAGCAGAGTCTTTACCAATCCCTCTCTTATCACAAAGTCAACATCTTATTCATCAGCCATGTTTTTTATGATAGGATCTCATATATAAACAATTCATACTCACCTGTCTAGCCTCAGTACTGTTGACTTATTACCTCTTCATAATTTTTATGTTCCTATTTTCATAAGAAATAAAGAAAAAGTGGATTTTGCATTAATGGCAAATAAGAGGTAATATATTTGCCACTTTTAAAACTGAATTAATATTTCCTTGATTCATCTGGTGCAATCTACACTTTTATCAGTCTTATGTCACATCAGTGCAACACGCCAGATGCAGAAATGTATTTCCAAAAACAAAAATTATGCACAGTATGTCATTGTACTGTGGTCACAACAAGCCCCTTGTTGACAGGCAATGTTGTGCAATGGTTGAAGTGTCAGACTAGGCTCTAAGAGACCCAGGTTCAAATTCTTTCTCTGTCATTAAAGCTCCATGGATGACCATAGGCAGCTCATTTTCTCTCATCCTACCTCACAGAGTTATTGTGGGGATAAAATGGAGATTTATGACACCTGAACTCCTTGGAAGAAGGACATGTTAGAATGTACTCAATAATACCAATAATAAACTACTTTTAATTTTATTCACCTATGGTGAATGCCCAGATTATTTTTAATTTACTATTTTTAAAAAGTAGCAAACCTTTGACATTCTCCCATGGAGAGATTACAGATCTATGTAATTATGAGAATAAAAACTAGAACAAACGTTCAAGGTCGTACTTATTATGCAATTTAGTATTGCTTTATTTTGAACATTATTGTATGGTTCAGTAATCCAGCTGTATTTTTTATTGTGAAGTCTCACTGCATTGTTTGTAATTCCTGCTTTACTCTCTGCACTACACTGTGTTTTTTGTGTGGTGCTCTCATATTTTGCTGGTTGTGTGTTATTACTACATTATTTTAAATGGTAATCCACCTTGAGAACCAGCTTAGTGTAATGGTTAAGAGTGGCAGACTCTAATCTAGAGAACCAGGTTTGATTCCCCACTCCTCCACATGAAGCCAGCTGGGTAACCTTGGGCCAGTCACAGCTCTCTCAGAACTCTCTCAGTCCCACCTACCTTACAGGGTGTCTGTTGTAGGGAGAGGAAGGGAAAGCAATTGTAAGCTGATCCAAGCCTCCTTCAGGTAGTGAAGATGTGGGGTATATAATTTCTCCTCCTCCTCTTCCTCCTCCAACCAAAAAAGTAGCTTATAAAGGAAGTAAATAAATAAAGTTTACAAGTGAATGTGCAATGTTTTAGGATCTTTAAACAGGCCAGATAATTATTAGAGCTGTGATTTTTGAAGCTGACTGCTTTAATAGTAGTCAATCTCTCCTTATATATAATTGTATTTT
>NW_015174963.1:86008-121251 GCF_001447785.1 Gekko japonicus | reverse complement strand
GGTCACGTACACAATCAGGCACCCCCCTCAGTAGTTCCTCATCTTGTTTGGAAAGTTCAGCAGCGTAGCGGCTGCGCCAGTCCCCCCCCACCAGCAAGGCGGGAGGAGTAGCCGGAGGAGGAGCAGTCGGAGGAGGGGCCGTGGGAAGCCTTTGCGCTTGACTGCGAGTGACCACGGCCCCACCTAATTGGGCGGGGGTGAAAATTGAGTCAACGATGATGTCCTGCTGACTCTCATGTTGCGGGAGGCGGGACAAGCCGTCGGCCAAAGAGTTAGCCGAGCCCGGGAAATGATGGAGAGTGAACTGGAACTTAGAAAAAAAATCCGCCCAGCGCAGTTGCTTGGCATTCAGCGATCTAGGCGATTTGAGTGTTTCAAGATTTTTATGGTCCGTCCAGACATCGAACGGAACCCTCGCCCCCTCGAGCCAATGGCGCCATGTCGACAGCGCCAGCCGAATAGCCGACGCCTCCTTTTCCCAAATAGACCAGTGCCGTTCAGCATCGGAGAATTTTTTAGAAACGTAAGCGAGGGGATGCAATTTCCCGTCCTCCCCCTTTTGCAAAATAGCGGCCCCCATAGCCACATCAGAAGCGTCAGTTTGCACAATAAATTTTTTCGTCTCATCAGGGTGCGCTAACACGGGCTCGGATGTGAACACGCTTTTCAACCTCTGAAATGCCGCGTCGCATTCCGCCGACCACTTGAGCGGTGTCCCAGGTTTGGTGGCATCAAACCCCTTTCCCTTTGTTTTTAGCAAGTCAGTTAGGGGCAGAGTAATCTGGGCAAAGCCTTTGATAAAACAATGATAAAAATTGGCGAATCCAAGGAATCCCTGCAGTTGGTGGTGAGTTTTGGGTGGCTCCCATTCAACCACATCCCTCACCTTCCCAGGGTCCATCTCCAAACCCCCTCCCGAAATGCGGTAGCCTAGAAAGTCAATGTGCTTTTTGTGGAATTCACACTTGGACAGCTTGGCAAACAGCTTGTGCTTATGTAACGTTTTCAGAACTTTTCTGACAAGTTTGACATGTGAGGGGTGGTCCTGAGAGTACAGTAAAATGTCGTCAAGGTAAATAATAGCCCCCTTAAACAAAAATTCATGGAGGACCTCGTTAATCAAGTTCATGAAGACCCCAGGAGCCCCCTGCAGACCGAAGGGCATTACCCAGTATTCAAACTGCCCCAGAGGTGTATTGAACGCCGTTTTACTTTCATCCCCTTCCTTTATACGCACTCTGAAATAAGCGTCACGTAAATCCAGTTTTGAAAACACTTTCCCTTTGGACGCCTCTGTCAACAGATCCTTAATCAAAGGAAGGGGGTAGGCGTTCGAGGTCGACACAGCATTCAGTCCTCTGTAATCTGTACATAAACGAAGCCCCCCGTCTTTCTTTTTTCGGAATAGGACGGGCGCGGCAAAAGGGGAGGACGCCGGTCTGATAAATCCCCTAGCCAGGTTTTTATCAATGAACATCCGCAACTCGGCTTTTTCCGCGGGCCCCATGGCATAAATTTTCCCCTTCAGAAGTTTGCACCCCGGAAGGAGTTCAATGCTACAGTCAGTCTTACGATGGGGGGGCAACTCGTCCGCCTCTTCCTCCCCGAAAACCTGTGCCAGGTCATGGTATTCCGGGGGAAGGGTAGCCAGGTCATCTGGAGTTAGAACCGCACAGGGAAAGTTTATGGCGGGAGGGCTACCCCACTCCCCTTTCCATTTGTGGTCAGAGCACTTGGGTGACATAAACTGGACCTTCCCCTCCTCCCAAAGTATGTAAGGGTCGTGACTGAAGAGCCACGGGGCACCCAAAACCAATGCGAATTGCGAGTCTGGGGTGACTACAGAAGTCCTGAGTTCCCAATGTTCTCCTGCCCCCAGCCTCAACGGCATCGTTTCATGTGCACACGGTTTCATAGGCGCCCCATCCATTTGCGTAAAAATGATGGGTGATTTCAGTTTTCGGATACCCGCCTCCAACCCAGTTACTACATTAGGGCTAATCAAGTCTCTCCCACAGCCCGAGTCAATAAGTGCCTTCACCCGCATATGGGTCCCCAGGATTGGGTTGATTAAAGACACAGTCACGAAAAAAAGGGAGGGGGGTTCTCTCACCACTATAGGCGCCTCTGATGTAAAGTCCCATTGTTGCGCCTCTTCTACAACAGGACGTTCTCGTTTCCCGACATCTCCGGCTCTGAATCAGCGGAATCTTCCGAGTTGGGTTTGGGTGCCGCTTGCAGTGCCTTGGAAAACTTGGGTTTGGCAACCCCTTTCTTAAGCGGGTTTGCCACTTTGGACTTGGGCTGTGGGGCTTTTTCTCCTGTTTGGCGAGCAGCACAATCCGCGGCGAAGTGGCCCTTCTCCCCACACCTGAGACAGAGCCCCATTTTCATCCGCAGGTCTCGCGCTGCTTCTGACAGTCGTGGGGTCCTCGGTTTCATGGTGGGTGGCTGGCTCCCCTTCCCTCCGCTGACTGCCATATCCAGGCGCAATGTTTGAAGGTGGCTTTCAGCATTCTTCGCTTCTTGGGTCCACGCCGTCAATAAGCAAGGGTCTACTGACCGCAATACCGTCTCTCTGATTTCTGGATTTAGCCCCACCCGGTACATCTCGACTAGGATGTAATCCGGCCAGTCCCTCAGCTTCGCCGCGTGGTTTTGGAACTCCGCTGTATAGTCTCTGACCGACTGGCGTCCTTGTTTAAAGGTGCGCAAGAAAGCTTTGGCTCTCTGGTCCGCATTCACGTCCTTTTCAATTTAAGGACATTTATGTGGGTGCTAAGAACCCCTTAGCGCCCACATAAATGCCCTTAAATTGAAAAGTTCTGGGCCCTGGCTGTTGTGCAACCCCACATACCAGGTTGCTGCCGCCCCTTTCAGTCTCGCGGCTATCACATCGATCCGGCCGCTGTCATCCCGGAACAGGTGACCGTGCTGCGTTGCAAATTTCTGCACCCTCACTGTGAAGAAGGCGAGATCATCCGGGTTTCTGTCAAAGGTAGCCTCCAACAGATCCTTCGGCCGTGCCCGCGGCGCCATCAGCATGGGCCCCAGCACTCCTGGTCCTACCGGCAAGGGAAGAGCAGGAGCTGCCGGGCTCCCGGTTGCGCTGGCAGGAGCGGTGGTTGTTGGCCCGGCGGGACCTGTGGTTGTTGGCCCGGTTGAGGTGGCGCTTGCTGGGGGATTAACGGTGGTGGCAGGGGTTGCTGGAGAGCTTGTGCCGCCGCTGCTTCCGCGATGCGGATGTCTATCATTCCCGGCAATGCCTCGAAGACATCAGCTACTCTCCGCATCAGTTGTTGCATGGTCTGGTCAAGATCTTTGAGTCGGTCTCCCACCGCCTCCCCGACTGGTGCCGGTTTGCTCTCCCTTTCGGTCAGCCAGTCCATGTCCAAGAGGTCTTCCTCCCTTTGGTACAATCCTTGGTCATACATGCTCTCGCGGAGCTCGCTCACGCGGTGCGAAAAAGTTTCCCGTGTGCCCCGCGAGTCAAACATAGTCCAATCATCTCAGGCGGGCGCTCCTCCTTTGCCCCATCTGGAAGGGGTTGAAGGTGGCCACACAAGGGGTGCATGTCTCGGCACCGCTCCCCCCACCGCTCCCGTCGCTGTTGCCGAGACCGGTACCGACGAAGCTGTGGTGGCAGGGGGGCTGGAGGTGACCGGTGTGGATCCCTCCGTTGTTGGTAGTTTCTCCTCGACCCCGCTCATGATCGCTCAGACTCGGGGTGATGAAGAAAAAGGGGATTCCTAACAAAATGTCCGATTCCCCATGCATTCGAAATAAATCCATGTTTGATGAACAAAGTTAAATTTATTATAAAGCGATGGTTAGCTCAGGAACACAAGGATTGTTAGGAATGACTACAAGTCTCATAAGGAAACATAATATAGGAACTTGAACCAGAGTAGGACCAATGAGTCTAATTCCCACTGGCGGGAAGGCAGATAAAACAAGCGCCCAATTCCTTGGGAACACAACGGTTCTACAACATAAACACAAGTTCAGTTCTCAGGCATGAGATACATAATAAGTGAAGCAATGCCATAACTCCATCCCACCTCCAGCTGGTTGACCTTGAGCAGTTCCGCAGATGTAGCAAGCAAAAGACAGTAAACACCTACACAGGAGGAAGCAGTGGAGGATGGACAGGGCACAATGCAATATACAGAAAAGAACACACCACCTTATGGCAGCTTGCTGACAATCACTCACAGTTATGCGCTTCTTCACTCTTGAGGCTGTACTGATCTCAGACAAAAAGCAGTAGCAACAGTTACACCCCCCTCCTGGGGAGTTTCATTCTTCCTGATTGCTTCAAGGCAAGCCTGGTCCTCCCAGCAAGTAGCCAGCACACTGGGTAGCGGGCTCAAGCCTCTTGCTCCCCATTGCTCCTTCCCTGGAGTGTGGGGTGGTCTCCGTTTAACACAGTAGCCCCTTTACATACCCGGAAGTGATCAATCACACGGAGCGAACTCCTGTGTGACTGCCCATGCTGCGCTGCAGCTGCAATCTCCATTTTAGGAAGGATTTTGACAAGATCGAGCATGTCCTGGTTTTCAGTCTTGGTGATTGCCATGGCAGTCACTTTCCCCCAGACCTCTGGGAGTAGCCTGCCAGCGCCCATGGCTGGGAGGGGGCACGATTGTCTGCGCCACCCCAGTAGCCTGAGTGAAGGGCTCTAAGCCATGGGGCACTAGAGAGCCCCTTTCCAGTGAGATAAGCCAGTGGGTGGGGGCTACTCCAAGCCCCAATGGGCCCGCTGTGAAGCGTCCCATATGGGAATAAGATCAGCACACCAGAGCAAGCATTTGGTGATCAAGCAATTTCAGACACAAGCGAAAATGTGAGTTTAGGTAGAAGCGAGAAAAACAAAAAACCACACAGCCCTCCCAAAAGAAAATGGGGGGGAGGGGACGCTCCTCTGTTTACAAGCAATTTTAAACCAGAAAAAGGGGGGGCACTACAAAAAGCAAATGGGTTAAATAAAGAGACTGTAAGAGCTTACCACATGATATAAGGACTTTCAGAGAGTTTGACAAACTTTTAATAAAAGTAAACAACTCTCAAACATGGTGCCACCTGTGAAGGACCAGAAAGACAAGCAAGCAAAAACAAAGCTTCTTCCCGGAAGTTCCAGCCCTGCGAGTTCTGTGCCTAGACAGGACACAACTGTGGAACTCCAAAGGTTGTTGTTGGAAGCACTTCGCCCCCTACTGGAGAAAATTATGGCAATTGAGAATAAACTTAATACACAACAAGCACAAATGGCTGTGAATACACAGAAAATCAAAAAAAGGAGCAAGATTGATACTAACTCAAAAAAAATGAACAAAAAACTACAGGCATTGGGGGAAAAAATGCCAAATTGAAGAGTCTTGAGTATTACAGCTGCAAACGGAAAGGGCAAGCTATGTCTTGAGACTTCAAGGTGTCCGAGAAAGGAGAGAATCTGAGACAGATTGTTGGCGACGTATTCGCTCCCTTGGCAGAGATAACATCGGATCAACTTCAAAGCAAAATTGATATGGTTCATAGATCGTAGACAGAATTTATTAGAAAGAATAATCTGCCAGGGGAAGTTACAATAAGATTCTTCTGAAGAAAAGTGAGAGATCAGCTACTGAAAGCATCTAATGGAGTGACCTTGAAGATAAAAGACAAAGACATAAGAGTACTGAAAGACATTGAATTTGAGATAAGAAGGAAGGAAGGATAAAAAGAAGGAAATAGAGAGACTTGGTTTTATTTCTACAAAAGCACAATGTCTGCTACAGATGGATAACACCCGAGGGATTAATCTTTAGATATGCAAATGGAAAAGAAAGGATTGACTGTTGAAAAGGCTTGCGAGTTTTTGCGTCAACATAGCAGCCCAGTAGGAGAAGGTGTAACTGATGCTGCCAAAGAAAGTGAAGAAGAAAGAGAGGCTGGATCTTCCGAAGAAGACTCTGACTCTAAATTGGGAGCTGCTGCCCCCAAACAAAACTATCAATTGAGACACAGAAAGGGGGAAAATAGATTGTTAATCTACTCTGGAGTATCTAAAACAAATATATTGTGTATCTTTTTACAGTCTTTTTATGAAACTAGAATTGTTGATGAATATCTAAATATTTAAATAGATGATCATTTTCAATGAAACTTAACTTGTGTTTAAGCTTAAAGGTAATTTTGCAAATGTATGTATGATCACCATCTCTTGGGTTTTTAGATGGTTTTCTTTACTTTCTCCCTTAGATTGTAGTTTCCCTTTCCTAATTTTCTGTTTGTAGTTATTAGAAAAGCAATAAAAAAATCCCCTTCGGGGGGCCAAAAAAAAAAGATTGAGCGTGTCCAGAAGAAGGCAACCAGGATGGTGAGAGGCTTGGAATCCAAGTCTTATGAGGAAAGGCTGAAAGAGTTGGGTATGTTTAGCCTGGGAAAGAGAAGCCTTAGAGGGGACATGATTGCAGTCTTCAAGTATTTGAAGGGCTGCCATGTAGAAGATGGAGCAGATCTATCCTCTCTTGCGCCAGATTGCAAGACTAGGTCTAATGGGTGGAAATGACAAGGGAGTTGTTGCCGGCTAAATATCAGGAGAAACTTCCTAACTGTCAGAGTGGTTGAGCAGTGGAACAGACAGGGAGGTGGTTGATGCTACTTCGCTGGATGTTTTCAAGTGGAGGCTGGCTGATCATCTTTCGGGTATGTTGTAGGGCTATCTTTCAGCCATGCTCCTGCAGAGTGCAGGGGGTTGGACTAGATGACCTGCAAGATCCCTTCCAACTCTAACATTCTATGATTCTATTGTAAAGATGAATCTGCTACCAAGACTTTTCTTATTCCACACAATTCCAATCTTAAAAAGCCAACAGTATTTTAAAGAAATAGATAAACTGACACGGCAATTTATCTGGCAAGGTAAAAGACCTAGAATAAGCTTGAAAGTATTACAGGATACAAAAGAAAGAGGAGGCTTCGCAGTACCAGACTGGCATCTCTATTACAAAGAAGCAGTGGCTCTGTGCCAGGTACTTCAATAACGCAGCATCAACAGCAGGTTCTTAAACAAGATTGGCTTTATTGATCAGAGTAAGGTGAAGTCGTCTTAGACTCTTTGAGTCAGGAATGACGCATACAAAATGGCTATCCCAATTATAGTGGGTTCATACAACACTCCCTGACACCTAGGGGCCAATAAGCAATTAATGCCAAGCGCGGGGAGCTGAATAATGGTTCAAAATTAAGCAGGAGACACTAGAGACTTTGCGCCTAGGCTGTGAGCGCTCAAGGCCAACGGCTACATGAGAGGCAAAAGTGAAAGATAGCTGCAGAGCACATTCCAGAGTCAGGGGTGGGGAAACACCATGGCGGGACTACCCGACACCCTGACATGGATGAAAGAGTGGATTACATTGGAAAATCCAAGACTGTTAAAGGTCGAGGGTCATGACTTGAAACTAGGTTGGCACGCCTTCGTATGGTATGGAAAAAGTAGTATACATAGCTACTTTAAACAACACACATTAAGAGCAGCATTGGGTTTTTTTTGAAAAACATTTTATTATCCAGATACAAAAGAAAATTAAAGTAAGAAATTTTTTCATCACAAATCTTCTCTTTTGCATCCATTTTTTCAATTTAACCCCTACCCCCCCCCCGTTACATGGCTTCCCGCAGTGCGTTTTCCCCCTTTAACATTTCATCTAATTTTATAAAGTCTATTTTGCAATATAAAAGTTAGTCTTTCCGGTAACATCCCTTTCATTTATCAATTCTATATCTTATCATTCATTTTCTGGTCTCTCTAATAAGAATCAAAACTTATCAATGTATTTTTAACATTCCATTTTGTTTCTACATATTCTCTGAAGTCTTTCCATTCTTCGTAGAATTCTTCATCTTCTTTACCATTAAGTTTCTTTGTTAGTTTGTCCATTTCTGCCATAAAGAGCATTTTTTTTATCCAGTCCCAAATTTCTGGTACTTTTTCTTGTTTCCAGTACTGTGCATACGTCATTCTTGCAGTTGTTATCAAATACCATACATACGTCATTCTCGCAGTTGTTATCAAACAACATTTACCTCTTCCATCTTAAGACCCAACAACAAAATTTCTGGATTTTCTTAAAATGTACCCTTTAAAAATTTTTGCATTTCGGCATGGACCTCTGTCCAAAAAGCCACTGCTTTGTCACAAGTCCACCACATATGATAAAAGGAACCTTCATGCTTTTTACATTTCCAACACTTATTTGACATATTAGTATTCATGTTTGCAATTTTTGGGGGGTCATATACCACCTATACATCATTTTAAAACAATTTTCTTTTATGTTAGTACATGTTGATATCTTCATTGAATTTTTCCACAAATATTCCCAAATTTGCATAGTTATTTCCTTATTCATATTAATAGCCCACTTAATCATTTGCCCTTTAACCATTTCCTCCTCAGTGTACCATTTTAACAGGACTTTATACAATTTAGATATCATTTTCCCCCTTTTTCTTCCCATATAGATTCCATCTCATTATTCTTTTCCCTAAAACCAAATCTTTTTTATCGACATTAAATAAATCATATATTTGTCTATAATTTAACCAGTCATAATCAAACCCCACTTCATCCCTTCCTTTTATCACAAAGTTTTTATCTTGTTTCTTCAAAAGATCCCTATAAGGTAACCAGTCGTTTCCGTTATGTCTTGAATATGGGTTAATCACTTCTGCCGGTACAATCCACATTGGTCTCTCATCAAAGAAGAATCTTTTGTATTTAATCCACGTCTCAAAGACAGTTTTTCTTATAAGATGATGTTTAAAAAAACCATCCATCACTTTTTCGTACCATAAGTAGGCATGCCAGCCAAACCTGCAGTCATGTCCTTCCAGTTGGAGCAATTTTTTATTATCTAAATTGATCCACTGTTCCAACCATGTCAGGCACGCCGCCTCATGGTATAGTTGTAAATTTGGTAATTGAAATCCTCCACGTTCTTTGGCATCACATAGTATTTTCATCTTAATTCTTGGCTTCCTGCCGGCCCAGACGAATCTTGATACATCCTTTTGCCATTTAGCAAAAACTTTAGAGTCTCTTATAATCGGAATAGTTTGAAAGAGGAACATCAATCGCGGTAAGATGTTCATTTTAACCGCGCCGATTCTTCCCAGCAGCGACAAATTCATAGAATCCCATTTAATTATATCCTGTTGAATTTTCTTCCACACTGTCTCCTCTTCCCTTACTTTGATCAATAACACCTCCAAAATCCAGATGAATAAAAGCGGAGACAATGGGCACCCTTGTCGGGTGCCTTTTTGTACTTCAAAAGGCTCTGTCGATTCCTTATTAACAATCAATGTTGCTTTTTGTTCACTATAGATTGCCTTAATTAAATTTAAAAAGGATTGACCGATATTTAACTTTTCCATCATTTGAAACATAAAGTCCCAATTCACATTATCAAAGGCTTTTTCCGCGTCCACAAATAGAAAAATAACTTCTTTTTCTGGATGCTTATCATAGTATTCAATTGCATCAATCACCAATCATCTGCCAACTCTGCTTTTACCATCTCTTTCATTGCCAATATATTCTTTTCTTGTACCTCTTCCAATTACTCCAATTGTGTCTTCATGCGCTCATCCATTTGTTTCTCTAACTGTGTTCCCAATGCCTTAATCGCCTCCATCATCCTCTTCTCCATCGCTTCTATGGTGGCCTGCCACTCTTTCTTTTCTTTCGTTGCCATTTTGGGGGTTACAGCCGATGCTGATGCAGATCTAGATCTTGGTTTTGGCTCCGTTTTTAAAGATTCCAAAAATTCCTTTTTGCTCCTTAAAATTTATATAGTTCAATTTGCCATCAAGCGATTAGTTGAATCATCGGTTTTTCGCCTTCAAATAACATTTAATTACGCTTTAAAAAGCCATTTAAAATTAAGTCCTCCCCAAAATGGCGGGCGCAACTTCTCTATGGCTCTTTTCGGCTAGAGTAGGTTTGTTTGGTACTTTCCTTAGGAACTTCCTGTCCGTCCGGATATCCGATCCCTTGTGTAGCTTGTTATTTCTTCCGATTTACTTCCGGTAGAGAGGGAGTCCTCCACAGTCCCCTCTAGCCAGTCTCTTGTCTTTCCACAGTTAAAGGAGCAGGTACAATGAAACCCTCTCTTGTAACACTCAGTCTCTTAGTATAAACTTCCTCCGATTGCGCACTTAATTCACAGACTAACCACAGGAATGGTAAACAAAGTTTGTTTTTCAGCGGTTTAATGCCTTTAAAAAAGGCTCTTGGAGATTCAAATGGACCATTTAATTTGGGAAAGTTTTTATAAGCTCATCCGCTTGCATCATTTTTTCCCAAGCCTTCCACAACGGTAAGCAAAACAGTCTGTTACCTTTCTCGGTTATCTCGGGTGTTTGCACTGCTTCTTTTAGTAATCCTCTTCTTCTTCATTAATAAGAAATCGGGTGATGGAAAACTTATGCTGGATTTCCAGCTCGATTAGCCACTTGAGTGATGATTCGCAAACGTCCTTCTTCATGGGGGGGGGATCAAAGCGCCGTACCAGCCCCCTCCGGAGCTCGTATCACGCCAATCACAACCCCCGCTGGGACCTCGCTGCTTGCTTGTCAATCTCCCTGCCTGGGAGTTGCTCCCTGCCTGGGAGATGCTGCGTTGGGCGGAAAAACAGCCCAAACTGTCAAAAGTGGCTATTGCACACCCCGCAGAGTCACAGGGTGCATTAATCCTCCATTTTAACCCAACCGGAAGCCCCATTAAGAGCAGCATTGTTGAAGATATGGGAGGAGGTTAAAATTATTCTATACACAAAAATACCCAAATGGGTTTCACCATTGGAGGCCTTTATAAATCCCACATTATTTACAAAAGATCAACTATGGAGATATGAAGACCTTTTAGATTAAAAAAAAAAGTTCTCAAGAAACCCTCCAAAGACAGGGTATTTACCTAAACTGGTGAGAAAGGGCGCAACTTGACTTTAGATATGTAAAAGACAAACAAATGGGGTTTTATGATAAGCCTACAGAACTGGGTAAAACCTTATTGTATACAGATGAAAAATTCATAAAGTCATTTTATACTTTGTTATTAGATATGAAAATGCAAGATGAAATCGTGAAATCCTCAATAATTAGATGGGCACAAAATATAGGGCAATGGACTAAGGTATGGAAAACAAACATAAAATACACAAAAGTGATACCATATAAAGAAAATATATATAAAATATTTTATAGATGGCCTATGACACCAGAAAATATAGCAACGTGGTATCCAAATATGTCAAATGTATGTTGGAAATGTAAACAAAATATTGGTTCTTTTTTCATACTGCCAGATAACAAAAAAATATTAGATATGGATGGATGAGATATTGCAAAAAATGTTAGAAACAACAATACCATTTGAACCAGAATTGTTTTTATTAAATATTATTACAGAAAATTTTAAGAAACCAGATGTATATATGATTTTACATGTTATAACCACGGCTAGGATTTTGTATGCAAAATATTGGAGAAAAGAAGAGGTTCCATAAAAAGAAGAAATAATTTACAAATTAATGGAAATGGACAAATTAACTTTTCTTCTTTTTTGTCTTGTAATTGTAATCTTTGAGAAGAACTGGTCAAGATTTGTCTTGTCTTGTCTTTCCTTTTCCTATCTAGAAAATTAATAATATATATAAAAAGATAGACTGTTGCTTTTTGTATAAGTGCTTCACTTTGAATTAACCTACACGTGTGAGTTATACAACTCTAACTTGGAAACATAATGAGGAATTTCACATTACCCTTTTTAACCCGTTTTGAAGCAGTTTTTGATCCATCATGGAGTAAACTGGTATAACCAGAAACCATTTGGGAACCGTTCCTCTTCCGGATTATATCGTTTGTCTGAAATTCCTCACTGTCTCTGGTACATTGAGACCATTTGATATTCCGCTTCTCCTGTTACTAACTGTGGTTGTACATAAGACTTTCTCTGTCTGGCTTCCTCAACTGACTGGTGAGGGTATTCTAGATATCCTCAGTCTTTGCCAGACACTGAGTCTTTCCCTTAACCACTTCACAGCCTTCAGAGAAGTGTGTGTGTTGCTTTGCTAATACTAAGGAGTTCTTCAATTTCCCCTTTCATGTCACTACCCCCTCTCTCTAGGGGGAACCAGTAGGGAGCATTCTCTAGACCCAATTTTCCTCAAAACTGGTAGCTTGCTTTTCATTCATCTTCATAGCTTCTTTCTTCCTCCTGAGCCTCTCTGGCTAACACACTAACTGTCAACTGTCAGCTCTCTCCCTCGTAGGGCTGCCAAATGTGGGTGGGGGGCGGGGAATCCCCCGCTTTGAAGGGCCGATTTCCGATGTGGCGGAATCGGGCCTTGGGGGAACCCCGCCCCCGGCATGCGCATCACTAGCAAGTGACGTGGGCACGCCGGGCACACTGGGGGCGGGGCCACGGCCATACAAGGGAAAACTCGATGGTTTTCCCTTGTATGGCTGTGGCCCCGCCCCCAGCGTGCCTATGTCACTTCCGGGTGATGTGCACGCGCACACCCCCGACGTCGGCTGGGAGCCCCCCGCTCCCGGCGAAGACAGATTTGGCAACCCTACTCCCTCGTTTTTCCAAACTCCCTGAGAAGTAATATATTCACTTCAGATCAAAGAATAATCTTAGATGATAATTTATTAGGTCCCTTTTGAATGAATCCCTCTTCATCTTTCTTGAACAGAGAGCCACTACTATGGGGAAACCACTGAAATCACTGGAATGTGACTTGAAATTAAAGGCACCTACCCCCAGAGTCTTAGCCTCTACTTTGAGCATCTTCTCCAATACCCCCACCTGAGGGTTCTGCTGAGGAGGGTTGAGTGGCTGGCCTGCATATTGTGGTATCCCGCCTGGATGGATAACAGTACCAGGGATGATCTGGCCTGCCTGGATTACATTGGCACCATATGATGGAACAAAGAACATTGTTCCATTTGCCATTCTCTGTGGATCTGTTGCCATAGGTAAGGTATCTGCATGAAAGAAAGAAAAAAAACAAACCCAAATGAACCACCCTTTCACAGATTTGAACAAATATTACAAATCCTCCCCCCCCCCCATTAACGGGTGTTCCGGAAGATGGGCTGCATGCCAGTAAGCTGACTCATGAAAGAGAATAATTTCTGTGCTGCTGTTTTCCATACATGGACAGTACACACAGAGGGGGAAAGGACCACTTAACATGGGAAATTACAGAAGATTTGCTTCTTTGACTCTATGCATAGCTATAAAAACTAGACTTGGAATTCCTTGGGATTGCCTCCCTTGCATGCAGCTCAGAAGCTGAAGACTTCCAGTTTTGGAACAAATTCTAGTTTGTAGCTATACGTGAACTACAAATTATTTCCCACCTCAGTTACAAACCACAATTTAATCCTGGTTCAGAATACCGGATACGGTCAAGAAAAGAACTACAATTTGTGATTCAGATATAATGACAAGCAAAGGGGTGACCAACTTTTTAAACTTAGTCCTTGAACGTCCTCAAGTTGAAACTGTCCCATCATTTTCCTCTGCAGCCATTGTGCAAGCTCAGTGTTTTCAGCTTAACTTTTCATCACCACCACCACCACACCACCACCACCATCATCAACCACAGCAGCAGCAACAACAACAATACTCGGCTATCCTCTTCTCCCCTGGCAACAAGAATAAGCCTTCACCCTCCTATTACATAAGGATGGGGATATCACCTGATAGGACTAAGGCTGGCAAAGTGCTCAGAGGAAGTAGCATGGCTTTATTCCCATGAGAAACAGTCTTCATCTATGAAAGACTGTCATAGGAAGACTGTATAACACCAGCAGGGGACCTCAGAAATGATCTTGAACCAATTTGGCTGGTCCAGTTTGGCTTGATCCAATGCTGCCCCAACTTTTGGTACTTGAAAAGGGATCAAACACTATCTGCCTTCTGAAGAAGAAGAGGAGGAGGAGGAGGAGGAGGAGGAGATTGGATTTATACCCTCCGGCCCTTCACTACCCAAAGGAGTCTCAGAGCGGCTTAAAAACTCCTTTCCCTTCCCCTCCCCAAAACAGACAGACACCCTGTGAGGTAGGAGGGGCTGAGAGAGCTCTGACAGAATCTGCTCTTTTTCAAGAACAGCTCTTGTCAGAACTACGGCTTGCCCAAGGTCATCCAGCCAAGTGGAGGAGTGGGGAATCAAACCCCGTTCTCCCAGATTAGAGTCCACACACTTAACCACTACATCAAACTGGCTATAAGGTGGGTTTGATTATCTGGTAGGGACAGAAAAGCCCTCTATACATGTTCAGAGGCACTCTGGAATTCCAGGCATTTCAGAGCTGTGTTCTTCGAATTAAGCACTGTCTCCAAATTCATGAAACTCACTTTCAAAGTACTTACTTTACACTCTGTGATGTACTTGTTCTCAGCCTCCCAGTATATCTGCAACTTCACTAGGAAGTGATATGATGTGAAATCTATAGAGGAGTTTTGCTGGCATTGGACTTTGAGTTTTGCTCTGTACTGTGCCCTTATCTATTGCCACGCCAGTCTACTATGAGCTGTAGATTTCAAATATTTCTCTGCCCCCTGTTACAGGGTCAGCCTCTTTGTATGGGCTCTTTTGTGCCTTGATTTCCATCCTGGCTCTATTTGGCTATTGGCCCCAATATTAATTTTCTCTGAAAAGGAAACTTTTGTGTAATCTGAATTCCTTTTGTTTTTTCTCCTATCCTAGTGATTTTCAAAAGAAGTGCTCACTTGTCTGCTATTTCTAGAGTTTAGCAGATCTCATAAATCCTTAGTCTTTCAGGTGTGTGTGTGTGTGTGTGTGTGTGTGCCGTCCTGTCACAGCTGACTTATGGCGACCCTGTAGGGTTTTCAAGGCAAAGAGTTATTCAGAGGTGGTTTGCCATTGCCTGCCTCCACATCACAATCCTGGTATTCCTTGGAGGTCTCCCATCCAAATACTAGATGGGCACTGCCTCCTGCTCACCAAGTGAGCCATGGAAGAGTCAGCCAGGCAGTGCCTCCTCCTTCCTGTGCGAGGGCTGTATAAGTGCCTCATGGGAGCCTGGTGGGAACCCTCTCCCCATCACCCTGTGAGGGCTGAGCCAGCCATGTGAGGGCTGGGTGGGCGCTGTCTCCCCCTCGCCATGAGAGCCCTTCTGCCACTGAGTTGGCCTGGCCTTGGTATGGGGAAGGCCATCGGCCTGCTGGGAAATATCTTGGTAGACATAATAGCCAGTTCACCCTGTATCTCATCTTGATATAAGCTCTTCCTTTTCCAACTTCTATCTTATTTTTCTTTGTCTGCTGCTAATAGAAACACCATGACTGATTATCATGCACGCCCATTTGACTGACGTGGCAGAGAGTGAGTTCAGCTATGCAAGAAAAGTAGTCAAGTCACACTTGGGGGGTGGGATTTCAGAGCATCACCACTTTCTTCCTTTAAGACTCATTTTGGTATTTGGAGCATTGTTGTGTGGATGTGTAACCAGAAATTTGTTGCTGGGTTGGTAAGTGTTGGAGAAGCAACAGCCAAATCAGTCAAATCACTGTAAATATTACCTAAAGAGTAGTTTAGTCCACTTCTACCCTTCAAGAAGCAGGACAATGGGCGGAGCGACTGGCTGAAGCCTATGGAGGGCAGAGGTACTGCACTAACCAGGACTGGTATAAGAAGGAGTTCCCTAAGTCCCCTCCCCAACCCAGAAAGCAGCCAGAAATAAGGGGACCGCCATCCCAGGAGCAGCAACCTGTATCCTTCAGTTCTTGGGTGAAGTTGCCAACAGCGGAGAAGAAAACACCAAGGTGTTTTTCGTGCAGTGACTTGGAACATCTTAAAAGGCAGTACCCTAAGGCAAATACCCTCTCATACCACATGATTCCAGTAGGCCCCCACCCCACTCCTCCTGAGTTCAATTCCAAATGGATTCCTCAGCACCACCATATGGAAGTTACTGTGGATGGGCATGGTGTTGCAGCCTGGCTCCCTGTTGTCCACCATCCTCCGTTCTCTTCTGGATCCTAAATATCTCATCCCCGGTGAAGAAAGATGGGTACGACACCTGCAGGATGCCAAAGGAATTGCCCTCCCGGTGGCCAGGATACCTATCAAATATGAAGGCTGGAGTGGATCGTGGAAGGTAGCTGTGCACAATTATACCCCGGTAGCCATGTTTATGGGAGAAGATTTAGTGGAGCAGATGACTGTGGAACCCAGAGTCCATGAACCTGAGATGACAGAAAAGGTGGCCAATCCAGAAGAAGATGTTTACCTGCAGTTCTTAAAGGACTTTGAAGATGTTCCTGAGCAACCCAGCCGGCAAACCGATGTCTACCAGCAGTTCTTAAATGACTTTAAAGATGTTCCTGAGGAACCTAGCCAAAAAACCGATGTCTACATAGGGGTGTTAACCCGTCGTCAGTCTGAGAAGCAGCAACAAGGTGAGCACACCCCAGCAATTTCTCCAGTGGTAGAGTCTTCTCCAGTGACTCCGACTGCATTCCAGAAGGATCGAGAGGAAAACACCAGCAAAGAAGAAGTCCGTATCAACTTTGATTCCCTGATCCCATCTGGTTTGGGTGACTTTCCACACAACTATGCTGCTCAAACCAGTGAACAACAGCATCAGCAACCACCCCTAGAACCTAACACTACTGTTTTATGTAAGGGAGGGTTTTATTGTATTTAGCCATAGGCCATTACAACCCCCAAAAAAGAGAAAAATACTATAAAACATAGATAATTATGTAAAATAGAGTACAATCTAAAATATTATAAAACCATAAAACCAACGTTATGAACGGTTAATTAAATCACAGCATACCCACTAAGCTAAATATTAACTAGTACCCCTGGAAAAAACGTTGGCCCGTATTTTCTTTGCAGCCAAGGCAAATAGAGCCATACTATAGGATACATTAACATTGGAATCAGCTAACAAAAATACAATCTTCTCAGGGTCTGAGAAGCTTAAAACAGATAAAATACCAGAGAGAAATTTTAGCCTAGGTTGGATATACAATGAGCAATCAAGGATGTAATGGGAAAGATCCTCAATAACGGGAGAGCCACAAATACATAAGCGCTGTTCCTTAGGTGTTCTACTATAGCGGCCAGCTAATACGGCCGTTGGCATTGATTCAAAGCGCAATGATGTGAAAACTGCTCTAAGGTTATGGTTATCTATGTTAACCAGGTAGGGTGATCTAAAATGGTCATTTTTAAATGATTTGAACCAGGTTACAGACTGTGATTTTAAAATAAAGTGTCTATCTAATAAAGCATCCTGCTTAAATACCCATTCTCTAAGGTCTGAATTGTTTGTTGAAAAACTAAGAAGGTCATCAGGGATGGAATATCTTAATAATAAATTATTAAGAAAACCGGAACGATCTGAGTCTTTGGAAAGCATTGACTTAAAGGCCACTTGGCTAAAAGAGTCAGTACTAGCAGCTCTGAATTTCTTTCAAGATTTTAGAATCGCAAGATACACCCGCACCCTTAAAGTAGGCAAACCAGTTTCTGCTCTCATCAGGGCAACTGGTGTTCCCTTAGGAAGAGCCAGGAAACTGGTTTTGAATTGTTTCAATGCTAGTGAGTACATCCTCTTTCCATCCCCAAACCTCAGCACCATACAGAAGGTGGGGGATGACCTTACTTTTAAATAGTTTCATTACAGGATCAATATGGTCCCTGCCACACGAGGGGAAAAAAGGACGGGCAAAGTGCGGCTTTTAAAAGCCGCACCAAAATAGGCATGCGGCGGCGGGATCATACAGATCCCGTGAGCCGCCGTGCAATTGCTCCCCGGCAAGATCAGATGCCAGCGAGACCAGGGAGGAAGCCACGGAAGGCTGCCGAACTGCACATGTCTTGAGCATGCGCAGTTCGGCCAGGAGCCGGGGATGCGCCAGCGGAAGAACGCGCCAGCGATCCCAAGGCAGGCTTTGATGCGGCCATTCAGAAAGAACCACCTCGGAAGGTGGTTCTTTTTTGCTGCGGGTTATCGTCGGAAGGGCCGGATCGGGGACGGGCACGCAACGCTTCCCAGATGTTGCGGTGGGAACACGCCCGTTTACTCCGCCCCCGATCCGTCCCTCTCCCGGCCCAAATCCTCTCGTGTGACCGAGGCCTAAGAAAGCCTCCCTTGGTACAGTAAAACTTCAAAATGGATCCCACAATCCTTGTTGCAGATGCTTTTACTGTGGCAATATGAGCATTCCAGTTTAGATTCTCTCTAAATGTAATCCCTAAATACTTAAAGGTGCTACACTGAGTTATTGAATTGCCAAGTATGCTCCAGGAGGAAATTTGAGCCCTTTTTCTAAAGACCATCACTTTGGTTTTATCAAAGTTAATATTAAGGGTCTCTTCCTTACAGTATAATCCTAGTTGCTGGAATAGTCTTCTCATCCCAACTTTTGTGAGTGATATTAGGGCCATGTCGTCTGCATAAAGTAGAATTGAAATTTTATGCTTCCCAAGAGTAGGTGGAAAGAATTGCATGCCGGATAGCCTGACAACAATTTTGTTTATATATAAGTTAAACAATAGAGGGACCAACACACATCCCTGCTTCACTCCTTTATGAATTGGGATTTTGTTAGTTAGGGACCCCGACATTCCAACTCGAATTTGGGCACTAATATCTGTATGCAGCTCTCGTAATAGGAATAACAACCGCTTATCAATATTCTGATCTGCCAGATTTTGCCATAGGCTATTCCTATCAATGGAGTCAAATGCTGCGGCCAAGTCCACAAACGTTACATATAGAGATTTAGTGGGGTCATTTAAGCTTGCGTAAGCCAGCTGGTGAAGAGTGAGGCAGTGGTCAATAGTGGAAAAACCTTTCCTAAACCCTGCTTGATGGGGGTGGATGATGTGGTTCTAATGGACCCAATCCTCCAGCTTAAACAACAGGTATCTACTATAAACTTTTGCTGCTATATCTATCAGGCTTATTGGTCTATAGTTCCGTGGGTTTATTTTGTCCCCTTTCTTATGAATAGGAACAATGATACTTAGCTTCCAACCGGACGGAATTAAACTGTGCCATTTATTTGTGTAAAAAACGTAGCTAGCACAGATGACCACCATATGGGAAAAGCTTTATAAAAGTCTGACGGGATCAAGTCTTCCCCAGGTGATTTTCCAGAAGCCAATGAGTTAATTATACCTTTGATCTCCCTCTCTGAAACTGGGGCACCTAACACTACTGGAAAAACTGAAGATATGGCTTTTCCAAAGCCCTTTGAATGTAGTTCCACAGCTAGAGCAGAAAAGCCAAAAGTTGTGAAGCAGCCCGAAGAGGAAGCAGTGAACAGTAGGATGACTTGGGTAAATGACCATCAGAGTGGAGGAAAAGAGAGCCAGTTGTTCCTCAAGACTGAGTTTGCAGTGCCAATACAAAAAAATCATTAGTGTTAATCACAAAAGTCAACCTGATACCAGCAAGAGAAGAGAATTTGATGAAGACTCTCTGGAGAGCTTTTGTAGCATGCCAGATCCAGTGGATCCTACCACTGTGACAAAAATGTTCAAACCAGAAACAGGCAGTGATCTTTCTATGTTTGAAGCTTTGAGAGACACCATTTAATCTGAAGTAGCTACATTGATATCTCAAAACGAAGCTTGCCCTCATGTTCTAATTGAGCTTTTTCATGAACTTCAGAGGCTAAATTCAGACTATTTGAGATAAAGAGCACTGTGTATGTTACAGAATATAGCAGCCAGGCATCCATCTAAAGCCAACACAAAATCAGAATGTCCAAAACCTCTGAACTCAACAGCGTAGTTAAGACCCAATTTAGAACTTACTCCCAGCAAAAGTCTTGCTACTACTGATAATGAGACATTAGAGAAGAGTTTTGACCCAAAAGGACCTGCATTGCATTAACCTAATGTTGTATTCTCTTTAATGTTGATCAGAATACTGTTTTATTGTTTTTATATGTTAATGTTGAGTAAGTTAAATGGGCAAAACAGCCCAAATCCTGTGTGCAGACCGCATCAATAGGAATCCGGAGCTGGACCCCATAATTTAGTCTGGGGTGGGGGTGTTGTGATCTGGGCTGTGCCACCAAAGGCCTACTAAGCCCAGAGAGCCCAGAAGGCCTTGGGAAGTTTTGGCACCGATTTTGACCCATAGGAAAGAAGATGGCCAGGGAATAAAAGAACTGGTACAAGAGGAAAAGCTGTTCTTCTTCTCAAGAAACACACTACTTTGAATGGCCCAACATATCACCATCCCAGTTTTTTCCCTGGTTGCAAACCCGTAAGGTTCTTGGTGGAGATGTACATGGAATCTCTGGGTTTCAGCTCCCACTCGGGGCCCCACCCCTTGTCAGCATAACATTTGTAATCCTCTTTGGCTTTGCCCAGAGTCTTTTGAAGATGAGGCCACCCCTGGGTCACTTTAGCTCACCAGGTCCTAGCATCCCCTGGGCCTGGATTATCAGTGTCCAAAGTGGGCAATGGCCCCCCTTCATAGCCATGCACAGCTTTAAATGGGAAGACCCCGATTGGAGCTATGCACTGAGTTGTTGTAATTATATTTTGCATATGGCAGTAGATAAACCCAGTCATCCTGCTGTTGATTTATGAAGCACTTCAAACACTTCAAAAATTGTTCCAACACTTGGTTGATTCTTTCAGTTTGTCCATCAGTTTTGGGATGGTGGGCACTGCTTAAGCCCTGTTCCACCCCCAATAATTTCATCAGCTCCCACCAGAACCCTGCCATGAACTGGGTACCCCAGTCAGTGATCACTTTGTGGAGTAAGGCATGGAGTCTGATGACGTGCTGCATGAACATTTGAGACAGTTTCTTGGTTGTGGGCACCTGTTTACATGGTACAAAATGGGCTTGCTTTGAGAATAAGTCCACCCCACCCCCCATATAGCAGTCTTTCCCTGACTGGGGGGGGGGGTAAATCCATGATAACGTCCATGGAGATAACCAACCAGGGTCTCTAGTAGTTGAAGTAGTCCCAGCATTTAGTCATTGGGCATTAGTCATTAGGCATTAGTCATTAGGCATGTCTGGCACGAGGCCACGTACTTTGAGGTGTCCCCCTGCATTCGGGGCCACCAAATTTTTCTTTGAATCAAGTTGAATCAAGTTCAGGGTTTTAAGTACCTGAAATATCAAGCCATTTTATTATCATGACCCATAGTCATTACTTCCCCCCTCAGGGATTCTGGCACAAACTGTTTCCCATTTTGGTACCAACATTCATTCTCATTTTGGGTGAGGAACCCCTCCTTCTAAATGTCTGCTTTGTCTCCCTCCGACAGGGTGGAGTTGAATTTCTCAGTCCAAGTGTCCACCTTCGGCTGCACGTCACCACTGTCCCCCCCTCTGGGCAGGCATAAACATTGTATCCACCACTTCCTCCTGTTGGCTAGCGTGTTGTGGGAGGCAGGCCAGCGCATTGACCGGGAAGTTAGATTTCCATGGGAGATGGTTGAGCATGAAATGAAACGCAGAACTCTGCCCACTGTAACTGTTTTGCGCTTAGATGCTCGGGGGGCTTTGAGGGCTTCCAGGTTTTTATGATCTGTCCAAACCTCGAAAGGGACCCTCGCCCCCTCTAGACAATGTCTCCAAGTTGTAAGGGCTAGCTTTATAGCTGCAGCTTCCTTGTCCCACACTGCCCAGTTCCTTTCAGCACTGGAGAACATTTTAGACATGTAGGCCAATGGGTGTAACTTCCAATCTGGAGGATTGCTCCCCATGGCCACATATGATGCGTCCACTTGGACCACAAACTGTTTAGTCTCATCTGGGTTCTGAGGTGAACAGAGTCTTTTTAAGTGTTCAAATGTCTTTTGGCATTCAGGGGACCACTGCAAGTGGCCCCTTTTGGCACTCCAGTCCCTTCCCCTTTGTCTTTAATAGATCCTTTAGGGGGAGGGTGACCTGGACAAAATTGGGGATGAAGGGCTAGTAGAAATTGGCGAACCCTAAGAATAACTGGAGCTGCCATCTCGTCCTGAGGGGCTCCCATCCCACAACATCTTGGACCTTCTTGGGGTCCATGCCCAGGTCCTTCCCAGATATGAGGTACCTTAGGAAGTCTAGCTCCTCTTTGTGGAATTGGCCCTTGCACAACTTAGCAAATATGCAATTCTCATATAGGGCTTTGAGAACATCTCACACCAGTTGAACATGTGACTCCTTATCTTTTGAATAAAGATATCATCCAGATAAGGTCCCCCTTGTACAGGTGCTTGTGCAACACTTCATTGAGGGGAGAGGCCTGCTAGTACCAGTACCGAACTGTACTGTAACAAAATGGTCAGGCAGATACTTGGGTAAGGGGTTAGGGACTATGAACTGTACGACTACGTATGGTACATGCTGCCTGTCACGATAAGTAGGATCCTACTATGTAATTTTTTGCATCACTTAACATGTCATGTTAACATTTATACTTTCTTTCAGTTCTGTTTTCAGCTTTCTGGTTAGATTTCTGCAATCCAAATCCTATTGTACTGTTTCCATACTGTTGATAGCATTGATTTACTCTGTGTAATCTACTGTGAGTCCTAGCTAGGAAAAGCCGGGTATAAATAATGTAAATAATAAATAAAATAATAATAATCCTGAGTCCGTGATAGGTAATCATGGTTTTATAGGTTTAGAATATTTTAGAGAATTTAAGCTTTAAATGAAAATAAACAGGGTATTCAGGGAGGCTACGGTTAGAATTTTTTACGCTGAAATCCACTGGACTGCCATATAACCATTTTCTTCTGTTTTTTCTTGCTTCTGTTTATTTCCCAGTTACTTTGTTTGCAATGCATTCAGTTCATCTTTCCACTACATGGGGAATTCATTCATATTTTTCACTTATTCTTTTTTACAATTTTATTTTCAATAATCCACTTCATTCATTCATTCAAGTTAAGCCATGTAAATACGATGTTCCTGTAGTACTCATCAGATGGATCAATGGAAGAGCCCTTTCTTCACTTGCATTAAAATAGTTAACCACTGTTAATGAAATCTGCTACTTAGGCACCTTTTTAAACCCTTAAAAGATCAATAGTTAGTGTGCCGAGAGATCTACCATCTATACCAAGTTATCACTTGGGGAAAGTGGATGACATTGCAAAACATCCTCCCTCTTTCAGCGTAATCCTGGTCTCCTTAAACCAAGTCTGGTGTGAATCAGACTAACACTGTGGTGCCATCACTATACTCTTTCTTTAGAAACTTTTTTCATTTTTTTACTTTTAAATGGTATTAATGAATCAGGAAGTTCTTGCCATGGTTGATGGCGCTTTTGCTAGGCCTTGAATGCTGTCGCAAGCAACCTGGGAAGTATCTGGGGCTGCAAAAGGTACCACAGGAAATAGAGTGTCCACCATTCTAACCACCTACGGGTGTTATGATAAACATGTCTGATAGCATCTAGAAATGCTGGAAATCATGGGAAGTGATGTTCCCGGAATATTCTGAACACCTCCATCCATATCTGCAACAGCTAGAGACAATAGTAACTTCATTTACTATAGTAGTTAGGGGTCCTGGATGCTGCCAGGTGTTAGAGAGACATGTATGTAGGAGATCCTGTTTTGGCACCGCAGTGGGCAGAAGTACAGGGAGCAAACTACATGGTTTCTGGTAGTCTTGGGTGCTACTGTACAGTGTTAAGGATGCCCTGCTACTTATGGAGCTGTCACTGCCACTGCTACTTGTTTTTAATAAATTTTGGAAAAGTAGTGGCAGGAAGAGCCCCAGAATCCTTGTAGTATATCTTTTTTAGGTTAGTCCATATACCATCACATCTGGTGTGCAACACCCTTGCCCCAATTAAAACTATTTCCATCATTTCTTAAATCATATGGATTACCCTAGAAAACGTTGTAGCCCTGTCATGTGCTCCTGAACAATCAATATTTCTACAACAGATATTTTGCTGTTAACTTCTATAGCATATTCTTTGGTTTCTTGATCAAGCCTGTCTTTAGGGACAGAAAGCCACATTCTCATGGGCTGGAGGAGAAAGGTTGGCTTCAGCAGGGATGTCTTCAGAAGAAATCACACCGTTCCTGATGACAGTGTAGGGCAAAACAACTATGGTCTGAAACAAAGAGGAATCATTCACTGTCAAAAATATTCTCATTGGCATCACCTCTGTCATTTTAAACACTGGTGAGGAATAGGCCGGAAGATAGTTTTCGCTCTCTGAAGCTGGGAACACACAAAAGATTCTTATCCTCAACTATTATGCTTAAACTATTTTAGAAGTATCATATGTCATTTTGGAGGCAGGAATGAAGATTTGTCTGCTCCTGCTCAAGTTCATTGCAAAGATGGCAACTCTCAGTGCAATCCTAAGCAGAGCTCAGTCAATGAGTTTAATAGGGTATAACTGTGGTCAGAATTGCACTCTCAGGCTGCGATCATATGCACAATTAGACCGGACACAGGTGCATATGCCAGGTGGATTTAAAGGGTGTGATCAGACAACAACATCTGGGAAGTGCCCCGCAGCCGTCAGCAACCCATTCGGCTCCGCTGCAGAAGTGGAGTTAAAAGACACCGGGGGGAATCCAGTAGTTAAGGGGTTGCAACAGGCCACGGACAGACTTCACCCTGTCTGATTGCTCCAGCGTGCTCTCAGGGCATCGGGATGGTTTGATCAGGCCATCCCGACTCCATGCCGTTGTCCCCCCCCCCTCGCGGTAGGAGCGTCATTGTAAACTCCATAGGGAGCCCTTGGTGTGGAGGTGCGATTCATCAATCCCTCGATTAAGCTCATGGGGGGAAATGGCACACACACACAAAAAGACTCACCCACAGTCGCATCTGATCACGCACTGACAGACTGCGCCTGCAGCTGCAAAGGGAGGTGTGATCGTGCAACTGCAGGCCAAATTCCTCCGGAGGAAATAGCCCCCCCCCCCCCCCATTTTTTCTGGTGCATGTGACCACAATCTATGTTTGCTTTACCTCTTGTTTTATGTCCTCTTCACCCAGATGGTGGCTTGGATACTAAGTCTTACTTCCACATGCACCCCTCTTTATCCATTGCAGAGGAGGTCCTCCACTATGGAGCAGGTTAATCTTGTGCCAAGCATTCTTTGACTCATTGCATTGCAAGCAGAAATAAAGTTTAGGAATGAAGCCATGTTTACAAGATTATTAATTTGGAACTCACATAGTACACTCATCATTTTCCATTTTTGCTCAGTCCACTTGCATGGATGTGGGGGGTGAGGCGAACTGACTAGGAAGGAAGCTTTACTAATTGTTTCTATAGATGTTTCGCTGCAGGATGCACTGCAAACCACCCTGGATATTGCAAGAACTACAGTAGAGTTTTTGCTTGTGATCCAGCGGTCATGCCGTGAACTGTGACAGTGTTGTCCTAGCAAGAACAGCTGGTGATGAAATTAATGCAATACTGATCCAGCCTGATTTCCTATGCAGGGCCCTTGAGTCCCTTTATTTATTTATTAAATTTCTACCCTGCCCTCCCACCGAAGCGGCTCAGGGCGGCTCACAAACAATTTAAAAACATAAAGTTAAAACCAACAATTACACATATAACTACAATTCCATAAAATCCCAGATAATACATCCTGTGATAAAGTGCTCGTGCGACACCACCGGCATAGTCAGTTCTTATTGGAATGCTTGGCGGAATAGCTCCATTTTAACTGCTCTACAGAACTGCTGGAGGTCCCATAGAGCTCTGATCTCCTGAGGGAGCTCGATCCACAGCATTGGCGCCACCAGGGAGAACACCCTGGTCCTAGTTGCCGCTAACCTAGCATCCCTAGGCCCAGGGGGGGCCTGACGGTTTTGCGTTCCCAATCGCAGTGCCCTTGGGGGAACATATGGGGAAAGGCGGTCCCTCAGGTAGGCAGGCCCCAGACCATTAAGGGTTTTAAAGGTCAAAACCAGCACCTTGAAGCAAATCCGGAACGCTATTGGAAGCCAGTGCAATGACTTCAGCACAGGCTGAACGTGCTCCCACCTGGGGAGGCCCATCAGCAGCCTGGCCGCCGCGTTCTGCACCAGCTGCAGCTTCTGGTGTTGCCCCAAGGGCAGCCCCATGTAGACAGCATTGCAGTAGTCTAGCCTCAAGGTGACCATAGCGTGGATCACTGATGCCAGATTATTGCGTTCAAGGAAGGGGACCAATTACCTAATCAGCCGAAGATGGTAAAAGGCTGCCTTGGCAGTGGCTGCTACCTGGGCCTCCATTGTCAGGGAGGCATCCAGGAGCACTCCCAAACTCCTGACCCCCCGGTGCTGGCACCTACAGTGCCCCACCGAAGGCCAGAAGTGGGTCCCCTAACCCCAGACCAGTGTTCCCTCTAAGCTGAGTTAGTGTGAGCTAGCTCACAGGTTTTTAGCCTCCAGCTCACACATTTTTCTCTTAGCTCAGAAAGGATGGCTGCAGAGCAGACTAGTTTATGCAGTAGCTAAATTGCTCGCTCACAACTTTAACGCCAGTAGCTCACTAAGTAGAATTTTTGCTCACAAGACTCCACAGCTTAGAGAGAACATTGCCCCAGACCACTCCGATTTAGGCACAGGACCTCCGTCTTTGTCGGATTCAATTTCAGCCAACTCAACCTAAGCCATCCCACCACATCCTGCAACACCCGGTCCAGATGTTCCGGGGTAAAGCCAGACTGACCGCCCAACAACAGATAGAGCTGGGTGTCATCTGCATATTGATGATGCCCATGCCTCTGGGCAATTTGGGCAAGGGGGCACATATAGATGTTAAATAACATTGGGGAGAGCACTGCTTCTTGGGGCACTCCACAGACCAGTGGGTGCCTTCGGGACTGCTTCTCCCCAAGTGCCACCCTTTGTCCCTGACCCTGGAGAAAGGAGACAAGCCATTGCAAGGCCAGCCCCCAAATCCCCATGTCGACGAGGCAGTGGGCAAGCAGCTGATGATCGACCATGTTGAATGCCGGCGACAGATCTAACAACAGCAGCACTGCCATCCCGCCCCAATACAGATACCTCCGGAGGTCATCTGTGAGGGCGACCAGGGCTGTCTCTGTCCCGGAACACGGGCGGAAGCCAGACTGGAAGGGATCCAGCATGGAAGTGTCATCCAAAAAGCTCTGAAGCTGCATCGCCACCGCCCTCTCTATTAATTTGCCCAGATAGGGCAGATTGGAAACCGGCCAATTTGGCCGGATCCAGGGATTTATTTTTTTTTAAGAGAGGGTGGACCATCACTTCCTTGGGAGCCCCTGGGAATAGGCCCTCAATGAGGGACCTGTTGATAATGTCCCTAAGGGAATTGCAAACATAAATAGTAATATGTCCAACAAATGTTGGAAATGTAAAAAAATGGAAGGATCCTTTTATCATATGTGGTGGACATGTGATAAAGCAAGAAGTTATTGGGCTGAGGTACATAAAGAAACGGAAAAAATTGTAAAATGTAAATTTAAGAAAGAACCTGAAAAATTACTATTGGGACTTAAAATGGAAGAAGTCAACGTGCAGAAAAGGACTTTGATGTGGTATATGATCACAACTGCCAGAATGACTTATGCTCAATGTTGGAAACAAGACAGAATCCCGGAAATCGGGGAATAGATAAAGAAATTACTATTTATCGTTGAAATGGACAAAATGACAAGGAAGCTTAAGAATCTGGAAGCAAAAGAATTCTATGCAGACTGGAAAGACTTTAAAGAGTACTTAGAAAAATACTGGGATGTAAAAGACAATTTAATTTGCTTTGACAATTATTGAAAAGTAGATTTTACTAGAAGATAGTTAATGATAAGAAAATAATAGCAGAAGGAAATGTTACCGATAGATTATAATTAAAGAACAAGGGAAAAATAGAAAAGTCTTAAGAAATGGGCTGGAGGTTGGAGCACTGTGGGAAGCCAGAAGGGGTGGGGTAAGGGAAGAAAGGATGTATAACAAATAATAATGTGTATTTGACTTAATAATATATCCTAATACATTGTTTTTGGGGAAAGAAAGATAATGTCCCTAAGGGTGCCTCGAAACCCCTCATGGCCAGCTTTAATTAGCTAGGAGGGGCACAGATCAAGGCTGCATGTGGTTGGGTGTACCGTTGCGCTCAGTCTGTCAACTTCCTCTAGGCTGAGAGGCCCAAAACAATCCAGAATGGGACCAGAAGACGTGCATGGGGCCTCGAGTTCACATACTCTCTCAAGTGTGGCCGGGAGGTCGCAGCAGAGCGACAAGACTTTGTCTGCAAAATGGCTCGCAAAAGCCTCACAGCCTATATCCAATTCCTTAACATTTTGTCTGCTCTGAGGCAGAGTGGTTAAGGATCAAATTGTTCTGTACAGTTGTGCCAGGCGCGAGCTTGGAGATGCAATCGTGGCTGCGTAGAACTCCCACAGTTTGATAGCTTCAATCTTGTGGCCAATTTGTTGTGTTAAATAAAACAATACCAGCTTAAGAGTTTTGTATATTTTCTATGTTTAAAAGTAAATCTTTGTCTGTATTCTCGAATTACATGTTTTGACTTTGGAGATTCAGGAGACTGCGCCCATATTCTTGTTGCTCAGTTTTATGCTTTTAATAGCAGTTTCAGGCTCAAAATGTGCAAACGAGTAACCACGGTCTGTCAGGAGTCAGCATTTATTTTTATATGATAGAGTCAGATGAAATAGGGACACTGATGATCATTCTTACTGTTGCAAGATATAGGTGGCCTATACCTCTAGAGAAAGACTTCCTAGGCTAGTCATGATCCAACCCAAACCCCCTTTCTCAAGCAGGAGACACCATCTGAAGGTACAGAAGGTTCAGAGGGAACTACAAGAGCTCCACAGCAGCCTCCAGGTGTTTTTTAAACCCATGTTTAATGCCATAAGTGAGACATATCCCTTGCACCCTCCTTTCCATGGGATTTGCAGCACGATCACTTAGAGTCTGAGCAGGGTATCAAATGCTTACCATGTCATTTTTGCAGCAGGCCGCCCGGCATCCAAAATGAGCGGTTGAAACAGTGATGCAAAACTCCAGCAAACTGAATGTGAGAAGAAGGAGACCGAGACCGAAACCTACATACTGCAGAACATAGAAGCATTCAGGTCAGCTGCTAGGCATCTCTGGCAAATTAGTTCAGTTAACATATCAAAATATTAAAGAGTGGCCCAGAATCCACCACCTGGTGCAATTGTTCTCAAAACAATTTCATCAAGGAAAAAGATGGGGGCTGTAGTGACAATCTGAATAGTTTGACCAAGGTGTCTGGTGTGATATAGGATCAACTCTTTGAATATAGAGATTTAAGACCTGTGATAGTCAGTCCCTAGGCAGGGACCTTCCTAGCATGTTAGCAGTGCAGGCTGAAGAGGAGTTACACTCGTCTATGCCTGCCAACCTCATCGGTGTTTTTCAGTGTTTCAGAGATGAAAGACAAAAAAGACAATGACACTGCCCGTTGGTGCCTCCATGTTTTTTATGTCACAGTGAAAGTTCTTTGACACATTACAGGCAGGAAGCACCTATGTAACATGTGATCAAGGCTGCTGTCTCAATAAGAAAGTGCCTCTTCTAAAGTTAATGCTACTGGGAATTGCTGCAGTGAAAGCAGCAAGCACAGCTCATGCTGTGTCTACATCTGTGTGTCCCGAAAATCAAAGATCTTGGTAATATGTGTCACTTACCTCTGTCAAATTATAATCTAAATCAAATAAATTTAGAATCAGCTCTGTTATATATAAGGTTGCACCAATTAATGCCATGATAGCACTTGTGATGTTCATTCCCACACTGCTTTGCACCTGGAAGTCAGACACAAAGAAACAGGTTACCTCCATGGACAGTGAGAGGTAGAGCACAGAGCTGCTTAAATAGCCCAGAATAAAGAGTCACACACAATCAATATCTAGCTAAACCCACATTCAACAAGAAGCCCAAGCTGAGAAATATTGCAGGGCTCTTTTTGTAGCAGGAACTCCTTTGCATATTAGGTGACACACCCCTAATGTATTGTAGCCAATCCTCGAAGAGCTTACAGAGTGGAATGACTAGTTCCACAAAATCTCATACTTACTTCTTTCTTATCCACTAGCTCTAATATTTCACATCAAATCTTCTAAATGGTCAAATGGTATGTAGTAATTCCTTTTCCAGGGAGCTGTGGGAGAGTGCGAGTTCCCAGCTTCGGCTAGCAACAGTTTGCAAGCTTTATCCCGCACGCAGGAGGGCACAGTGGGGGGGGGGGTGTGCATACGAATACCCTATATCCTATTATGCCCAAGGGGCAACTGCCATTCTTAACAGTGCTTATGTTAATGCATCTATAGCTCTTCAATAAAGTATTACATTTCCTGGAAAGTGTGTACTAAGTTGCTGGCTTTGGGTTCTGACACTGGAAGGGCCTTTAAATCTTTCAGCAGGGAGGGAGAGGGGCTGTTACCAGCTGCAGTGGGGGCTGCGGTGGGCGGGGCTGATCTCCCAGCAGTGGTTCACCACTTGGAATTCAGGCTGGTCCTGCATTGGGCAGGGGGTTGGACTAGATTGTCTGTATGGCCCCTTCCAACTCTATGATTCTATGATTCTGTCTGTGCAATGGCCTGCAGTTCATTGCAGGAAGCCTCCATCTTTCCCCCTTTGTTCTAGCTTTTGCTCTGTCCTTGCTGGCACTTGAATAGCATCTAGCTATGTTTATCTTTTTAATCAGTTTGCTGCACGTCCTCTGGGCCCATAGCTCTGTTGGCAGAGTGCCTATGCAGGAGTCAGGACACTGAGCTGATTAAAAGTAACAAAAGCCTTGTTTGTGAAACTAACAAACTGGATAGGAAAGAAAAGCTGACTTGCTAGCTGAGAGAGAATTCTAGAAGAAAAGCCCAAGAAAAGCATTCTGCCAATGGACAAGGAAGAGCCCGTTTAGAAAGAACCCTACAGTCTTGTCCAGCTAGGGCTTGCTGCTCCTTGCAGAATCGTTTTCTTCTTCTTGGTAAACATAACATTTCTGTATTCCAACAGTACTGTCCCTGCTTCATTTCCAAGCTCTCGTGAGATTGGCTATCTGGGTATTAGGTCTGCTATGAAAGGAGCTAGAAAAATGCAGGAAAATCTGCCACATGGAAGCTTTGTGCTTTGTCTTGGCAGCCGCAGTCACACAGTCCTACATAGAAATCGCCTGTGTAGAAATCACCTGCAATGGTGCGGTTTCTTTTCCTTTATCCCAGTGGGGTAAATAACTGCTCTGTAGGGTTATTTCAGATTGGGAAAACAATGCAAGGGAAGGCTTAGACCCTCCCTCCTCTTGTGCCACAGTCCCCGTTGAACCTGGGGCCCCACACATTTGATTTTTAAACCGCATTTGGCCCTCATTCTTATTAAAGTGTGATTTTGTGATGGTGAACTGGATCTGGTGGGTCTTGGTTTGATGCCACCTTCACAGTATGCAACACCGCTGCTCTTGGGCTCCTTTCCCCATTGACATCCCCAGGGAAAGGACTCCATAACATTGTTTCTTCTAGGGCTGCCAGCCCCGGGTTGGGAAATACCTGGAGACTCAGAGGGTGGAGCCTGAGGAAGGCGGGGCTTGGGGAGGGGGGAGTCTTTAGTGGGGCACGATGCCACAGAGTACAACTCCCAAAGCAGCCATTTTCTCCCAGGGAACTGATCTCTGTCACCTGGAAATCAATTGCAATAGCAGGAGGCCTCCAGCCACTGCCTGGAGATTGGCGACCCTCGTTTGTTCCCATGCCAGTATCAGTCTCCTTGAAACTGGGCCGTCTGGGTAGGGTGGGATATAAATCCTAAAATAAATAAATAAATAAAGGAGCTATGTGTCCTGGAAAATCTGACATGTCCTTGTGGTTTAGTAAGGAGCTGCAATGTACTGATTTGCGTTCTGTGAAAGTCATATTATCCACTGGATCAGGACTCCAGCATGACAAAATCCCTTTTTAATAAGAATGAGTATAGTTAGGGTTTGGGATGCTCCCGCGATCTGAAGCTAACATCAGAAGAGCCCAGTGTGCGTCTCGTTGCTTGACTGGGCCCTAAAAGAGGGCAAACTGGCCAGGGGAGGGTGAGCAGAGGGCTGCTCCTACATTTTTTCATTAGGCAAAACATTGTGTCTAATCCCGGAAAGGTAGGCTCAGAAGCTGGGGTGTGGCTGCTGCTTGAGTTCTAAGGTAGAAGTTGAGATCCCTGAGCACCCATCATAGAAACAACCTTCATTTATGGTCACTTCTGGTCAGTAAGCATCTGGAGACTCTTCATAGGGCTCTGATTGCAAAACAAGAGGGAAAACTACTTGTTGGCACCTCTAGCTTTACAGGAGAGGAGAGACAGTTCTGTAGACCTCACCAAGCAGGTGTTCCGAAGTCTATCTCCTGATACCGAAAGGGATCCAGAAGCAATGAACTGTCCAAAAGATGAAACAAGAGAAATGCATTAAACTTCCGCAGCTCAATATATTTAAAGAGAAACTCCCTCCTCAGAGAAACTCAGTACTTTGTTAGTGATGTCAATAATAGTTTCTCCTTTAAAAGGTTGAGTATTACCTCAACTGAAGGAGCACCTTTAGATTTTGGATTATTGTAGGTTTCCATCTCCCACTCTAATGGACGTGATACAAAGATCTGTTTAAAAAAAAATGTATTTCCCCCCAGTAAAAAAGATCTGTTTTTTAAAAAATGTATTTTCCCCCAGTATACAAATATGGCTGTCACATGGGAAACAGCTCTTCAGAATATGAAAGTTATACTATTATCTCCACAGAAAATTGCCAAAAGGACAATGTGGGGCGTGTCTTCACTGAGTTTTCACTCTCTCACAAAAGCATTGCCAAGAAATATAATTCAAAGAGCTGTTTTTGAATTTTCGGGCAAAGCCTCCACTAAAACATATGACATGTAACACAGTTGGGCCTGGGTCCCCAATGCGACCAGAACCACCATGCACTTGGAGAGTGGGCTTCAGCATTCCCCTGTGCCATTTCCCCGTCTTCACATGAGTTTCCCCAACAAGCCCAGTAACCATAAATGGGATACAGGTTTAGCTGCTCACATTTATATCCCACCCTTCCTTTGAGGTGCTGGTGAAGCTCCTCCCTTACCAGCAACCCCTGGTCCTCAGCCACCATGCTGCGCTCACTCCAGGGGGCCTCCCCGGGCCTCAAAATAGAAAGGTGGGAGGGTTGCATCACCCAAGTCCACCCTCTCTTTCCAGGAGTCTTGCCCTTGTCTGGGCAGTACAATACTTCCTGTCTCTTCCCTAGCCTGGTCACGGACCTGCCATTTATGCTTCCTCTCCATCCTACCCATCAGCCTCTGCCCCACCACCTAGCCCCCCCATGGTCTGAGCCATTATCTGGGTCAGGGGTTGAGGCACGACTTCCCCAGCTCCATCCTCGATGGCCCTTCCCCTTTCTCTCCCTGGCCAGTTCCTGGAAGGCCTTCGGTCAGGCCTTTCCTGCCTGACTCCTCCTAGGCTCTTGCAGGGCTGGGCCATTCCTGTGCCCCGCGCCTCTATTTTATGCAGTATTATTTGTTTCAGAAAGCTTTGTCCAAACATACAACACTTAACCCGCCTCACTGTGCGCTCACTCCATGGTTGACCGTTGAGATTATTGCTGCGCAGTAACCACAGAGTGGGCAGTTGGGCAGCATCCTTTTTAAAAAATGTCTTTCACACATGTGCAGAAGCATTCATTCATTCAAAGCACCACTGCATTTTGACAGCTCCATGATCCCTCCGCCAAGTACTGTGACCCCTCTCAGCCTCCTTCGCTTTGCTTCTCTTCCTTGGAATACATGGGAGGGGGGAGTGTAAGCATCATGCAGATTCACATGAGAGTAGTACGTTTACTCTTGTGTCAGTCATGGGATGCTCTCAAACAGCTTTACCCAAAGTTTCCCAGCTTTATCAAGCCTCCCTGTATTGGGGACAATTTCCACAGCTTTCCAACCCCAAGAAATAGGAGAGAGGGGGTTGGGGAGCAATTTGTCACTCAAAAACAACTCCCCCGGGAGTCCCAATCCTGACAGAATGTTTGGGTGCAGAAATGCACATGCAGTGATTCAAGACCTTGTGGTGAAGATTATGCACACATAGCTACCTGGATTTTTTAAGGGTTCTATGAAAAAAGCCCACAGGAAAAAAGCCCACAGAAAAAAAGACCCACTGTCATAAATGCTCACAGGAAAAAAGCCCAAATGGAAAAAAGCCCATACACAAAAAAGCCCACACGGAAAGAAGCCCACATGGGAAAATACCATGTAAAGTGCCATAGATATTTATAATTGTGGATAACCATTCATCTCCATTTATTAGAATGATCAGGTATTACCTATAGCTTATATTGTTATTTTAGTATTAAAACATGTCATATTCACATGCAACAATTTGTGTTGAGATTTTATCAAGTATAATTAAATAATAATTTGGCTATGTGTCAGGATCCTTAGTCAGGTCACACCACACAGGGCTTCATAGGAAGATAACTGTTTATTGATGAGTCCAGTACTAAAGAACACGTGTACAGCTTGTGTCAGGAATGGCTGTCAGTACTAGGGCCTCTGACTTATACTAAAATCAAACATCCCTCCCATGTAAACATGAGCCAATGGATACATCTCGCATGCGCAGGCAAAGCAAGCAGGCAAAGCAAGCAGGCAAAGAAAAAAAGCCGTTAACTTTCCCAGCTGAGTAAACTGCAGCTGGAGCATCTACAAGGTCAAGCATAAGATAGCAAACTGTTGGTGAGCCAGAGAGAGATGAGACAGAGAAAGGAGGGCACCCCTCCACATTCCAGAACTATGGCAGGGCTACCTGACACTATGTTATTAGTACATTACTTCATTACAATACAAAAGTGGCCTGTATGAAGAGGACTTTAATGCTCTTGAGTGTAAAGGCTTGAAAGGGAAAATGCAGGAAATAAATGTGACAATTTCGTTATCAACAAACTTTATTAAGAAGGAAAAACAATAACAACAGAAATTAAACTCTATATAGAAATTTTAAAAAATAAATTTAAATACTTTAAATTTATTAATTTACCATTTGTTAACCTTTGTAATGTTGGTATGAATAAATTTCTAAAGTAAAGAAAGAAAGATGTTAAATTAAATAATGTATGTATATGCCTAGTGTCCCGAGGGCGGGACTGCACCCCCACTATGTCCCGAGGGCGGGACTGCACCCCCACCTCCGACGCGACCAGCTACCCCGACGAAACGCCGGGGAGAAGG